>NW_007727803.1:71358-129884 GCF_000696425.1 Galeopterus variegatus | reverse complement strand
TCCCATATGATTGTTACATATATCACAAAATATTGTTTACACTCATTACTATGTTATTAGATTTGACAATCATGATTAAAAGGCACAGATATATTAGAAATTCATTTCTTTAATTATTTTAATAACTATTTCATTATAATTAGTTCCCTTTGTCATCTTTTGTGTCTGTGTGTGTGTGTGTGTGTGTGTGTGCATTGCAAACATTGTTCTGATAAAGGATGTATAGATATCTCCAGACTCCCAAAAGGGATCAGTGGCACAAAAACGTTTAAGACCCACTGTATTCTGTCCATGCTGCTTATGTAAAACATTTAGACCACACCTGTTATACAGTAAGTGTTTAATAGCTGTTAGTACAGTTTATGTTTTACATTTCCCATTATATTTTGTGAACTGCTGAAATGGCTAAGTTACAGAAGTGGGTTTTGCTCTTCTTTTTACATAAAGAAAATTTTATTGCAAATACTAATCATTTCACTTACTTGCAGAGGTCATTGACACAGCTGGCAATATATAAATATGGATCAATATATTCGTGGCAGCTCAGAAAAGGAAACTGCAACAGTATCTGACACTTGAAGAAGATTGCCTGTGCAAGAAAAGATGTCAGTCACCAGAACATACTTAATCATATGTGTGTGCTCTCATATTTTTCACTGATCTGTTTTCATGACTCTGTCCTTGTCAGGAAAGAGACGGTAATTTATACTTATAAATTTTAACCAACATTTTTCTAATTACATATTTTCATGATGACTACTGCATTTATAAAACTCATTACATTTACTATTTTTGAAATATTCTTAAGGTTATTCTCTATTGCAATTATATTTCCTGAATTTAATCGTTTTAATTATGTTGGGGTTGCATTGAAAAATGCTTAATGCTAAACATAAAAATAATACATATGTGTATTATGTCCAACATGGCCAAATTTTTCACATTAAATCTACCTCAAATGCTGGCATTCCACTGGAGCATGGATTTGGAAAATCTGAGGGTGTGGGTACACATTTGGTGTCATCTGGAGTTTGCACCGACCAACTATTTGCAAACATAGCAATGTCTTCTGTATAGTCCTCTGTTTCACACAAACACACACACACAAATAAGTATAACTATATCATTATCCACAAACATAGACACAAGTTCTTCAACATAAACTTCCTGGTCAAAAAGTTAAACTCAATAATGTTATAATTACCAATAAGATATTAGACAATAACATTGACTTAGCATAATAAAAATAAATTGAACGAAGTTTAAGTACCAAATAAAAGTTAGTGCCATTGGAGAGAAAAAGCCAGCTGCATTGAAACCACATGGGGGAGGACTGAAAGTGAGCAAATACGACATACACACCAGGAATGTATTAATTGGCCAACATTCTATCCGTGCTTAGAGGGGAGAAAAAATATGCACAGAACTAAGAAACATAAGGAAACAGTCAATGCAAAATTGTTCAGACAGTTCTCTCATTATGTCTGATATTAGTCAGAACCTTATTAAAATTGCAGTTCCATTTTCAGTGTCTACAACAATAAAAAAATTTTTTTGAGCCCTTGGGAACATTTCAGAGGACAGTCACAGAGACAATGAAAGACTGGAAGAGGCACCTAAAGAAGAAAAGACTAAGATGTGAATCTATTTCATCTAATTATGATGAACAGTGTTTTTAAACATGCTCAGAAAAGAGCCCCAGTATTAAGAATCCAGGAACTATCCCAGCATTATTCAGAGGCAAGTTTCAGGAGCTAATAAGCAGTAGAAACAAACAGATGTTTGGTGGTGGGCACCCTGGACTCCCAGCTCCAAATTAAGTTTAAATTGTCTCACCATGTGACCGTCAAAAAAGTTCAAGGCCTGATACAGAAGTTAAACTTGCCCACATTTAGACAGAGGCTGAATCTCAAATCTTAAGGACGTGGCAGAACCAAACAGGATGACATCTCAAAGTTCCTTCTAACGTAGTTAGACTTCAGCTTTGAGATTTAGGTTCTCCACCATCCAGATTTGCATGGCCATAAGTCAATCACTGATGACAACCTACCGCACCACTAGAATCAAAAATCTCAAGCCAAGTGTTTTACCACTCTAAGCATTTCTAGATACGAAGATAATGTCTGCATGCTCCTACCAAAGTCAATCACTGATGACAACCTACCGCACCACTAGAATCAAAAATCTCAAGCCAAGTGTTTGACCACTCTAAGCATTTCTAGATACGAAGATAATGTCTGCATGCTCCTACCGAATGTTGGGAAGATTGTGGGGATTCATTATCTATAAGCATCCTCTGCTTTCTTAGTGTAAAATTCCAAACCTTACTGTAGCCTGGAAGATTTTGAGATCTGGCCCCTGCACTCCCCCTACTCCCCACTGCACCCCAGCCCTGCCCTGTGCCTCCTGCATCTTTATTCTTGCTCATCCTACTCCAGCCATGCTGGCTTTACACTGTCTTCAAACACTCAAGTTCATTCCCAGCTTGGGGCACTTGCTCTTTCTCCTCCTTCAAAACCACTCTTCCCTCAAATCCTTCTGCTCCCTCTGTTCATTTAGGTTTCTGTTTAATGTGACCTCCTCAGAGAGGTCTTCTCTGCCACATGATCTAAACTAACACCTAATAGACACTTGTTCTATCAGGCTTTATCTCTTTACCCTGCTTTTTTTTCATGGCTGCTATTGCTCACAAAAATTATATTTTAATTTGTTTGCCTCTTTATCTACTTTGTCTTCTTCTAGATATATATTATATGAAGAGAGTCTCAGCTTTTCTATTGCCACATCCCTAGTTTAGTATCTGGCATATAGTAGGTGCTCAAAATAGATTTGCTAAATAAGTGAATACTAAATAAACGTACTTTGCACAACTTATTGAATAGATTATTAGAATCCTAGAGCTTTCGAATTAGTCTGACCCATTTTGTCATCTCTGATATCACTGGAAATGTTACACACTGAACAAAGCATTGACCTGGTCTAATACACATATTTAAAAATGAAAAAACTGATGTCCTTTTAAAGTAAATTTATAGTCACATTTCATTTCAAACCATCATCGTTTTTTATAAGTCTGAAGAACCAAAAATATTTCTTAAAGGCTCACTCATTTCAATATTTATGCACAAATTTTAATGTTACTAAACAACCTGGGCAACCCCTTAGAGTTCACTTTACTTCCAAATTTTGAAGCACACATTTAGGTATTTTTACTCTATTGCCTTAATAAAACAGTCACAAAAGCTGTTTAACACGAGATTTTAAATCCGTGTCTATGTATGGTCTGGAAGCCTGTTAAACTAAAATTAAAATAATTCATATAAAATATGTTCTAAGTAGAGTAATTTATTGTACATATCGAGAAACTTTTCAAGGTGAAAGGGAAGTGCTATTAATTATTATACAGGAAAAAAAATGAGAATAAACCAGGACTTCTATGTGGGTGCGTTGCTAGAGGTAGACATGAATTACAGAAACAGAATTCTTAACTAGACAGCAAATTAAAATCTTCCTATGTGCACAGAAATTCTAAGAAGTTTCATTACTTTGTGAAGTCATCCATGAAGGACAAGTGGGAATGCAGAGAGAAATACAATTTTAATCATTGTTAAGAAACTGTGCATTCAATGGCATTCAATCAAACTATGTAACTCTCTAAAGATTTATCTAATCAGTAAAGCACAGGCTAAGATTCTTGAAAGTATTAGGCATGTTAAAGGCAACACAGCTCATCTGTCAACATTTTTTTTGCATTATTACAGTATACGAGGAAATAGAGGGCAGTTTCTTGACATATCCCTACAAGTCGTTGTAAGTTAGGTGTTTTTTGTTTTGTTTTGTTATTATTACTCTGCCTTACACTGTGTACCAAATAAAATTGTGAAGAAGCTGAAACCTCTCTTTAGGCCCCTCCCACATACTTTGAAGAGACCTTCTTGCCTTCTGCCAGTTTAGGCATAATTCAGTTCAATTGCCTCCTGCCAGTCTTCCCCCACTTCTAATTTGCTAACACCCTTTTGCATGCTGTCCCAGTTATCTCACTGTGAGCAACCATTCTATGTCCCAGGTTTTCAAGGTCTGTCTGATTCTTAACTCAAATCCTCAATCTGAGCCTCCCCGCCTCTAATAAGAGCAGATGCTGTTTTCAATCCTGACTCCTTACCATGTTCCCTGAATGTCCCAGGGGAAATTGCCCAAAGTGGTCTTTTCTTTTTTTTTCTTTTTTTTGTCTTTTTCCGTGTCCGGCAACGGATCGCAACCCTCAGTGTCGCCCCCGTACCGGACCGGGACCGGCAATGGGATCGCAGCCCTCGGCGTCGCCCCCGCGCCTCGCTCAGCCAGTGAGCGGGAACCCGTCTGTATGTGGGATCCGAACCCTCGGGCGGGAGCGCCCCCGTGCTTCCCAAGTGGCGCACTATATCAGTGCGCGCTCAGCCAATGAGCGGGAACCGGTCTGTATGTGGGATCCGAACCCTCGGGCGGGAGCGCCCCCGTGCTTCCCAAGTGGCGCACTATATCAGTGCGCCACCGGGCCGGCCCAAAGTGGTCTTTTCTAACACTGAGAACTGGACTACTATTTTTTCAAGAAGCATTGACACAGAAGAAAAATAAATCAATAATTAACATCTGCCTGAATTTAAAATCTTACTTCTTAATACAATCTCAAGATTCCAACTTTGTTAACCTTCTGATTCCAAATACCCAACCAGATGTAAAACACCATTTCATGATGATCCCAATACTGTACATATGTTTGTATTCACAGACTCTTGAACACTTTCACTTAAATTTTCTCATTTGATATTCACAGGCTGTGATGGAAGCTCTCAGGTCATTATTATTATCCCCCTTTTACATATGAGGAAATTGGCTCCTTGGAGCTCTTCTCTCTACTCTAGCTACTAATAAACTAATACTGATGATGTATCAGCCATCTGGGGCAAAATGCTTGCATTGTAGTAAGGGCTTCTTAAAGCAATGTAAAGACATTTCAAACATTTTAATTTCAGCTGCATGATAGGCTTATTGAGGAAAACTTGGAATGATTATAAATTAACTAAAATGTATTGAGTATTATCTATGTGCCAGGCACCATACCAAGTGTTTTATGTGAATTGCCTCATTTAGCCATTGCAACGCTGTGAAATATATATTGTCATTATGTCATTACACTTAGAAAGGTTCATAAGTGGTAAAGCAGAATTTGAATCACACAATCTGGCTCCAGAACTCACACTCTCAGTAGGCCTTTTACTGTCTCTTACAACACAACATATAGGCAACTCATCTCTATTAATTTTATAATACAAAACAAAAAGTATTATATAGCACTTTACAACTTAAAAGGCAATTACTCACACATTTATCTAAGCAAAGGATTGGGAGCCAGTCAGATCTATAATCCAATCCTGACAGTACCATCTATAAGCAATGTTACATTGGACACATAACCTTGTGTTATCACTGTAAAATTAAGAAAATACTACCCACCTTACAAAATGTTGTGAGGGTCGTGAATAACATAGCTACGTGCTCATATTAACTATTACTATAAATACTATCAAAGTATATCATTTTTTACAATTCCAAACTACTCGTGAGTTCAGAATTATTATATCTCTATTTTACAGCTGAAGGAACTTCGCATCAGAAATACTAAATGAGTTGCCTCAAATTACACAACTTGTAAGAGTTGGAACAAGATTCAAAGCCAGGCCTGCTGGTACTAAGAATAGTATTCTTCCCTATTGCACCTCTTTGTGTGAACCCAAATCATGATTATGGCTAGTGATTCCTTAACTCATTACCACTGCACACTCGTACCCTAACTAAAACAGAACCCATTCTTAACAACTCACCGAGGTTAGTTTCATGACTTAGATAGCTGATCAGGTAGGTATATAAAACCGTTTCAAGTTACTGCTTAACTTTTATAATCCTGTTCACATTTCATTATCTCTATAAAACTAATTATTTGTTAGTTAACTTATTCCTGTCAAGACTGGATGCAAAGTAGCTTTTGTCCTAAAGCAGACATATTTGATCCAAATGGATTTTAACCACTAGAATACAAACTCCAAGAGGAGAGGGGTCTTTTTGGTTATTGTTCATTGATGTATCCCAAGCTCCTGACACAAAGTAAATGCTCAATCAATATATGTTAAGTAAGTGCTGCAAATGTAAATTAGCTCGTGGTTTTCAAGAACAACACAAAAATGTTTTCCTGTACAATCTTCATTTAAAATCTCTAAAGGAGGCAAGTGATAGCTGTTAATCTTCCCCAACCTATGACAAGTCTTCTGGGTACTGACAGCTTAATCAGTGAAGGAAGATCCCTTAGCAAGTACCCACACATTTCTTCTGCTCCACTCACTTACCTTGGAGAATTATAAAATCATCAGATTGAATGTCATTGTAGTTTCCACATAGGCCACATGGTTTCCCTTTATGATCCTCAGACAGTTTGAGATAAATTCCAGATATTCCATCCCAAGCCAATGAAAAGCCAAAGGTTGTTTTCACCAGAATGTAGTCAGCAAGTTTCTCAATGAAAACCTGCCCAATTGTCTGAGGCAATGTTAAACTTGAAAAATAGAACAAAGGCAATCTAAGAATTAGGATGAAGGATCAATTGCAGATGACATATTTTTATCTTGAAGTAACTGACATAATGAATTAAAAGAGATTATTACTCAAAATTATTGAATAATCTACATAGTGAAGCCTTCAAAGCAATCATCCTATAGAAAATCTCAACATTTTTGAAAACTTCAATATTGAAATAAAAAGACAATAAAAATGATAGTTTCCTCACACTGACGTAGATTTCATAGTTAGAAATAGATGCTTATTTCAACCAACCAAAAACACACAGCTGCTAAATATCAGTGATTTTAACATCTGGAAAATAACTTTGCCTATTTAGAATAATGAGGTCTTAAATGTATTCGTTTTTTTATCTACAGAGTTAAAGATAACCTAAAAATGCTGCTCAACAATTTTGAAGTAAGAACAAACAATGGTAAAAATATGTAAACACATTGCTAGATTTCTGATTTTGTTTAATTTTATTTTAAATGTGTCTCTATAAGGAAATTGGAGCTTCTAGCCCCCAAATATCACCTTGGCATAAGTCATTGTTTTCTGAAAGGAAAATGTCTAGGGATGATTAATTATAATTTACATTTTTAATGCTGCAAAGTAAATTATTAGGGGTAAAGTATACTTTGTCATACAGTATTGCATAGGGGATATGTTAATAATTTTAAATTGGACACAATTTGGCTTATTTACAAGAGTCACATAGAATATTTAAGCTGCTGATCCAACATCTAGTTTTTCCATTTTTCACAAGGATGTGCTGTGAACATACAAAGGCAGTAAGAGATATAAGGAAAATGAAGAAAACTAAACAATTAGACATTTTAAAAGCAAAGTAAATCACCTAGAACACTTTTGAAAGAACATTGTTCTCCTTCTATCCATGTGTACTGCAGAAGAGAACAGGAGCTAATAATTAAAGAAACTGAAAAAAACTCATTTCTATTAAGGTATCCACATCAAACAAAAATTATAAGCCATAATGTGAATAAGAAGAGTGGTTAATAGGTGTATTCATACATTTCTCTCAAAAATCTCAAATTAATAAGTTCCTTTCCAGGAAGAGCATGGATACATGGAACAAAAACTATAAAATTGAGCATACTACCTAACAAAGGGATAATCTCCAAAGAAACAATTTAGAATATCTGTAACCATTTTCACAAAGATTTTTACGGATAATCATTTACCAAAAATTAGTTATAAAAATTAAGAAATACCTAAAAATTTAAATTGGGGAATAAATAAGAAATTCTAGCTAACTAGTACCATAATATATTCTTATTAAAAATTATGAATATGAGGAATTCATAGCAAAAGTCAGCATGAAATAACATTGAAGAAACATAATTTGTTTTGAGTTTGCAAGTTTATAAAAACTATACTTGAAAAAGTGAATGATGTTTTATAAATATATTTCATAGTAATGGGATGATAATTGTATGGAAGTATAGTTGTTCTAGGAAGTATGGTTGTTCTATTGCAGGTATTTTTTTATTTGGTCATTCATCTCTTGGCCATTTGGTCCCTTTCATAGAAAATATAATTAAATGCGCAATTTTTAAAAAGAAAGGTGGATAACTGTAATTATACTGAAGTTTATAACTGAAGAATGCTAATGGAGATAAGGGGTAATAATAGTTTAAAACCTGCAAATAGTCTAAGATAAACTCCATGCAACTTAAGCAGGAGACATTAAAATGTAAACTAAAATGGATATACAGATTAATGCTGAATAGTACTCAGGGGGTCATTTATACCAAAACCCCTTATTTCACAGCTGAGAGAACTGAAATCCAGGGAGCTAAGGCTTAATGCACAGAGCCATACATATTTAATTTCATTTTGGAAAATATTTCTCTAGTACTTGCTGTGAGTTAGGCCTAGGCCAGGAACAGCATTAGCATAAAAAACATTGCTGAGTAATATAGAAAATCACCCTTTTTCTATCATTCAACAGGAAATCCTCATAGAAATGCTTTCTCTGAGTTAAAATAAAAATTATATCCTCAATTTAACAAAGAATATTCTTGAAAAGCTATTTGAATTGCATATCTGTTGTACAAAACATAATAATTTTTTAAAGTGCCCATTGTATTTCCCCAAATAAATTTTCCCATATAAAGAATCTTAAATTACTATTTAAATTCAGCTCTGGGAAACACATGTATAAATGCATTGCCTTCCCATTCAAATTCCTAAGCTTTCTTATATGAGAAAATGAGACGTACAGAACCCAGTTGATCAAGAAAATAAGCCCAAAGAGCTGGAGGGGCTTCCCTGGGTTGCCAGAATATGACCAAGCTCCCCTGGTGCTTTATCCAAAGCCCTTTCAGCTACCACCTGCTGTCTCTTGAGGAATCTAAACTGAGAAAAAAAATATCATAGGCTGGTAAGACCATTGTGCTGGAAAGAATCCCCATGGTTCAAAATCTTGCTAGGGAATTCTGAACGATGGATTGAATTGTTACATCTCACAGTTTACTTTTTCAGGCATAACTCGTTCAGGAACTATTTAAAATTGAGTGTCTCTATAATTAGATTAGCAGGTAGGTTACTCCACAGAATTTCTATTTTAAAATGTATAAAACCATCGACCAAATATATAACCAACCCCTTCCCCAGAACTCAGAGGTCATATTCTTGCCAGACAGAAAGCCAAGAGCGGGCTGCTCTTTGATCTATTCAAGAAGGCCAGTCATTTTTGCTGTGACTCTTTGTCAGAACTTCAATAGAAGATCTCAAGTGACACCCAAACCTCATTCACACAAACTTGGAAAGGGCTTCCAGAATCCTTTCCAAAATAAAACAATTTTTTAAAGTTCCTACTTTAAAGAAAAAAGAAAAGATTTAAGAGAGAGGGCAAAAACAATCAAAGAGTTGAACTATAAAGATATTCCTAAATCTCTCAAGGAAAAAAATGTGATAATCTTATCTCCACCTGTGTAAACATATTTGTATCCTGTACAAGCATTTTAAGAGAGAGGGCAAAAACAATCAAAGAGTTGAACTATAAAGATATTCCTAAATCTCTCAGGGAAAAAAATGTGATAATCTTATCTCCACCTGTGTAAACATATTTGTATCCTGTACAAGCATAAGGAAGGTTAGTCTGGTTAGATTCCTAACCACCTGGTCGGCCGTATTGCCAACTAAAGTTTTGATGTCTACATGATATAACTTTAAGGGTGTTGTTGAAGGAGAAATCTCCTGTTCCTACTCTCCACAATTCACTTCCAGTGTGAGTTATTTGGAAAGTTGATTAATCTGTGGTGGTATTTTCATTATATCTTTTACTATATCTTACCTGATTCCATTCTTTTTTATTTCATGACCATAAATTCGAATCTCCTCTTGGTTTGAAAAGAACAAGCTGATTGATCGATAACAAGAATACACTGACCCAAGGCATTTAGGGCTATTATGAACCTTAAAGGGAGAAAAACAAAAAGAAAGCATAGAAACCAACAACAACAAACCATATCCATTTGAGATACTAAAATCTCAATGTAAGTTTACAGTTCTATAGCGTCATTAGTTCCATGACACTTGACAAAGTTATAATCACATTTAGAATTTTTGAGAGAAAAGAAATATTTAACTCAGAATTGGAAAATAGAATTAACTTTCTAAAATACAAGTTCATTCAGCATGTTTTTTAAGTGATACGAATCTTTACATGTTGGATGTTAGTATTCTAAGGCTACACATGGTATGTATTGGAAAAAAATAGTTCTGATAGGAAAACTGTAGATTACCGCAAAGAAACACATTTGTGTTTTTTTATGTTCATATTTTTTTACCTGTTAGAGAATCATGAAACAGAGCTTCAAATGGAACTCTAAACAAAGCAATATTTAAAGGTTGAAAAGTGACCAGGACTTCACTGAAAATAAAATTGATTTTACTTTTATTTATTCCCAGACACTTTAGGGAAAAGGGAAATTATTTCTTGAAAAACTTATGAGAAAATTGGTTTGCTAGTAAAAAGAAGAGAGCAAGGAAGAATATAAGATGAGAGGAAGAGGAATGTTAGTTTCTCTTACCCTATATCAAAATTAATTAAAGAAGTTCTAAAAGGTAAAGTATACATGATGAAACCACAAAATAACTGAAAGAAAACATCGATAACTATATAGATGGAAAATAACTTTCTAAGTATAAAAGTGATGAGAAATTTTACTGACAGATTTTTAATATAGCAATTAATGTATATTAATTTAATTATTTAATCAGCAAATTTTATTGATTACTTATTATATACCAGGCACTGTTCTAGATTCTGGGGATATAACAGTCAACAAAAGAAACAAAAATATTTGCCTTCATGAAACTTACATTTGATTGGAGGAAAACAGTTAATAAAAAAATATAACTAAAATGGATACCATACAAAATGACATTAAAGAGAAATATTAAGTAAGGAAAGGGGATTGAGTGTATACTTCAAGGTATCAGGGGAAATTTTAGATTGAGTGGCCCAAAAAGGCCTCACTGAGAATGTGAATTTGTGTGACAGCAGGCCACATGAAATACAAGAGCAGAACATCCTAGGCAAAGGGAAAAGAAAGTACAAAAGCCTGAGACAGGAATATGCCGAAAATGTGCTCAGCATCCAGGAATCTAGACATCTGTCCCCAGGCAGCCTGATGGAGGATTCTTCTTTGAAAAAACAAAATGGAAAAAAAAAAAAAAAAAAACAGATACTAATATTTGGGAGATTATATAATGAAATCAGAGGATCCCTGCTCAATCCTGCTCTAGCCAAACAAGCCCCATCCATATCTTCAGTTTCCAGTTAGCTTTTAGAGCCTTATTCACAAATGTGTACAAACAGTTATGAATCATTAGTCATTTGATGGAAGTCTACAACATGAAAGACACCAAATAAACAAGCAAAAGAAAGTATATCAAAGAAATCAAAAACAATTCAGAAGTATAAAGAAACTTCCACAAATCCATAATTAATATCTTCATAGAGAAAAGTGAGTATATGTCACCCAGGAAACAAGAATAAAATGGTGTTAAAAACCAAATTCAGAGAATAAACATAAATAACTGGATATTGACAATATAATAGGAGAAATTTATAACTGAAGTAGAAAGGTTAAAAGATAAATATCTAACAGTTGAAAATAAATCTTTTAAAATGCAGAATAAAAAAGCAAAAAGATGGAAAATTGGCAAGAATCAATGAGAAAATTAAGGGATCACTCAGTTCAGGAGCTCTCATATATGAATAACAGAATATCTGAAAGAGAGGAAGAGAAGAAATTAAAAATTATTATTCCAAAACTGAAGAACTTGTAAAGCTTGAAAAGGCTCATCAAGTGCCCAGTACACACACACACAAAAAACAAAAAATGGAAAGAAAAACAAAGCTCACATAATCATGAAATCTCAGAACTCTAGGGATAAAGAGATCTAAAAATTTTTGGAGAGAAAGAGGGGAAAAGGTTGTATGCAAAATGATCAAAAATCAGAGTAAATTAAACTTCAGTATTCTGAAAGTATTTTCCAAATTCTAATCAAGGTTTCAAAATTTTTCCTCTCATGCACACTTTCCAGGGAAGTATCTCCCCTTTTTAGAAAGCAACTTGAAAATATAGTTAATTAAAACAAGTGAGGTAACAAAGAAAAGGAAACGGGTCCCAGTTTAATGACCACTACAAACACTGGCCGTATGTTCGTAGCATCCTAAAAGATTTTTAGAGCTTATCTGTCTGTATGAACTAAGTTCAAGGATCACTAGACATTTGATGGGATCTAAGAAACAGGAAAACCAATACAGAAGTGAGAACAAAACTCTCCAGGAGGATGGTAACAAGAAATCCCAAGTGCAAAGTACACAGTAGGCCTCAAAAGTAACCTGCCTGGATTGAACCAGGAGAACAAAGAACTGGGGAAGGGATGTCTCATGGGGGGAAAAAGAAATTGATAAATTGCCCAATGCATCTGACTATATTGAGAAGAATTTTATAGAAATAGTTTGGAGGAAAAAAATCAGTGATTGGAGTATAGAAAATGCTGCAAACAAAAAATGGGATAACTATTCTAGAAAAATGCACAAGACAAGAAATAGAATCATCATAACCTTTGGGCTCAACTCTAACCAATACGTACATAGTGACAACAATGTAAAGATCACATATTGATTTAACTAAAAATGATAATCTCTCTGTTAGGAGGAGGAAAAGGAAGTGTGTGTGTGTGTGTGTGCGTGTGCATGTGTGTGTGCGTGCATGCGTGCGTGTGTGCGTGTGTGTGCGTGTGTTAAGGGCAGGAAGTTTGGTGTAATGTCAAGAGTATTTGACATGGAGGAAAGTTCTTTATATAATATTAAGTGAAATGTAAAACAGAAAATTATACACAGTTTCAATTACACATAATTTCAATTCCATAAACATGCATGAAATCCAGAGGAAAAATTCTAGAAGAAAATACATCAAGACATTAACAATAGCAACTCTTGATGGATAATTCTAATATTATTTTTTAGACCTCTAAATTTTCCGAACTTTTTACAAAAGAAGTGAACTATTTTTATAATCAAGGAGAAAGATGACATTTAAAATAAATGGATTTGTTGATTTAAAAGCAAATTCCGCCAACCCAAACCAGGCCAAGTAGAAACATTTACTAACTCTAGAGGCATAGTTCAGCATTGTGTGTTATTATCAAAAGACAGTTTATCTAGTTGACACCTTAGTCCTCAAAAGACTGAGACACCAGAAAAGAACATTTCAATGAGAGAGTCAGAAGGTGTTAGTGATAAAACTAGTGAGAGAGTAGGGGAGTGAAGGACACTGAGAGAACTGAGAACAGGAGCCCTGCAAAGTCCTGAGGACACATTCCTCTAACTTCCCTATCTAAAGAGACCTCTAATTTTTATCCTATGACCCATAAGTTAACTTTCAGTATATCTCATTTCCTGCCTGGATCACAAGGATTGGCTTTTTTGGTTTTGTTTTGGTTTGTTTTGTTTTTTTCTTCGTTTATTTCATTCAATTCTGTGAGATAGAACTATTTAGACGTGAACTTAGTGAGTTCATCTGAACCTCTGCAGGCACATGCTTTGTTGATTTGGACAATAAGAGTAGATTCATACACACCAAAACCCACATTCGCACTATTTTAGTTGTTTTGTAAACTGGAATTACATTTTAAATTTGAATAGGAATCTGAGAAAATTCACATGTGATCAAGTTTTCAGGTAAGGATAAAATTACCAAACTTGGTGGAGAATGTGTACAAATCTTTTTTTTTTTTTTTTTAATGTCAGTTTGTGGTAATGGACATGCTGCCAGTATGGATCTGGCCATCACATCTTAGGCATGAGTGGTGACAATTTGCTTTGTACCCCATGAGTATTCATAACCAATAAAAACAAAACGAAACATTAAAGGATTGTTACTCTTAAAAAGTTTCAGGGCCTACTTTTAATTTTGCATCACCTAAAAGAGGATGAGAATTTAGGCTATTTCAACGTAAGTTAGAAGGGGAAAAATAACAAAGATTCAAATGTGTTTTGGCTGTGGCAAGTTTTAGCTTTTAAACAGGACAGCACAGCACAGCAGTTTTCTGGTTGTACTTTGAGATGCCTAGAAATTCAGGGGAGCATAGAGGTCCCTAACTTCCTTATGTCAACTAGAATCACCTGCAGCTTGCTTTTTGAGATGTCTCCTAAGAGTTTATCTGAATTGAGAAGTCTGCAACTAAGAATGAATTCTCTGAGCTCAATCATAAAGCATCAGTCTACCTATCAATTAGTTGTCTGTCTCCACATCCTCTAGCCTGTGCTCATGTAATTCATGTACTCTATTTCATAAATGTCAGCCTCCGGTTCATACTGAGGATGCCATTTTCAAAAATTAAACCTGGTGGGCCTCTCTCTGGAAATATCAAGAAGGAAATAAGTATAAGTAATATGGTTGGTGCATAAACCCACCTCCTCTTCAACATGAACAGATAAAACCTGAAGAACAGATATATTGACTGGAACTGATACTATGACATCCATGATACAGACATTACTGCATCGCCTGTAAGTCCCTCCCACATGGATCCAAACCCTACTTCTCCCAGTCCTAGGCCCCATCTTGATAGAATTATACTCAATATAGACACAAATTTGGTCCATCCCATTAAGAACAAATAGCTCTCCTTTGCCAGTCAGATCCCTGAGTATTCATGCTATGATTATTATATTTTTCTATTATTTGTCTAATATTTTTAAAAAGTACATACCTTTCCAGAAATAATTTTTTAAGTTAATTATGTCCTAGTATCACCTACCCATACAGTGTACTGAGGCTCCAAATTACCACAGTCCTTTGCAAAAATATAAGAACAGTTTCCTGGGAAGAAGTAGTAGATTCCATCAAATGTTTCAAAATGAAACTGTCCCCAGCTTTTGCAAATCCCATCTCTTCCCTTGCCCATGTTTGGGACTGAAAAGAAATAGGATAACGTTTAGTAGAATAAAATAAGTCACATCCATTTCTAGCACTGTTTGGTTATGGTAAGTATTCTAATTTTCATTAAAATAAATATTTTCTTCTTTGGTGATCTATATCACAGGAAAAAAGACTAACAAAATTACCAGTTGTTCTCAAAACTATCAGGCTCCCCTTGAAGAAAAACAAGGTCACCTAATTGCTGTGAAGAAAAGATTTATGTTAGAAACTTCCTTAACTTTTGCTTCCAAAGGAAGACTCTAGAAGAAATGAAGCCAGGGAAAATGATACAGTAAAAGAAGGTGATAGTGATCAAGCCAATAAGGTGGCTCAGAAAAGATAGAAATGTCACCACTAAGTGTCATAAAAATTAGCAGTATCCACAGTTCTTTCAAAAGCACGTTTCTGGTATCCACAGAGAAAAATAACCATTAACAACAACAACAAAAAATCATGTTTATATGTCTGGGACCTGGGGGTGGGAAACAGTAATCATTCAAAGTATGTTGAAATTTAGGAATTAGTGACCTCAAATTTCAAGCAACATTAACCTTAAATCATATAGTTTCATCTCTTATTGTCATCATGCCTACCTCCTTTTCTTTTAATTTTTATTTTCTAGTCCCTTTCCTTTAAAATAATATGAAAATCAACAATATTTACTGAGCACTCAATATGTGTAAAACATTTTAATACATTCTATGGGGCACATAAAGATAAGAAACAATATTTCTGTCTTGTCTTTTTGTGATTTTTACCTAAATTTATTAGCCTTAGTAAACTTTGGCCTTTTCAGGAAAAAACAGAGTGACTCATAATTCAGGCAGTCTTGCCTGCAATATGCCTTACTTCTGGTGCATATTTTTATAGCATCTGTGCTTTCCCGGTCCCCTCCTCCAGACGGCAAATACCAGGGGGGAGGAACATGTCTATGTTATTCACCACTGCCTAGCCTGGAATATAGTAGATGCTCAATAAATATTGATTAAACAAATGAATATTTAATGATCATTACTGACATAGTATCCTAACACTGTGGTTAAAAATTTTTTAATTTTTTTTAAAGAGCCCTTGCCCTTGAAGAACTCTCAATACCATTTCTAGTTTATGTACAGAATGTCCAATTAATTCAAAGTCAAAAAGAAAGAGTGACTCCAAATAATGAATCTAATTTATAAAGCAAAAGAGAGATGAATGAGACCCTGGTTTGTTTGTTTTTTCAATTGTCCTATATATACATCTTGGGTTTTTTAAACATTTATTTGCACATATTTGTGGGTACAGTGTGTTGTTTCAATACATGCATGTACTGCACAGTGATTCACTTACACTAGGTAGCATAGTTTTCAACCCATTAGTCCACCACTTCTCCTCCTCCCGGTCTCCCCTCCCAGCCTCTGGCAACCATTATTCTACTCTCTACTTCTATGAGAACCACTGTTCTTTTTTTATTCTTTTTAGATTCCACATACATATGAGTGAGATCATGCAATATTTTTGTCTCTGTGCCTGGCTTACTTCACTTAACATGATGATCTCCAGGAGAACCTGCTTTTAATGAGGTAGTACTATGTAAAGTGGAAAACATACTTGAGGAAATAGCAGAGATCAGTGAAAAGGGAAAGTGGGCACGTCTATTTTCTTTTCTGTTGTTTCCAAATTACTTCAAATTACTGAGAATGAATTGTGGGCTCTCTAGTTAATATGAAATATGATAGTCCCAACTCCCAACGGATAAACGCTACTATAGAAAACTATACTTTAATGTTCTCTTTGGTGTCTCATAATCTTTTCGTAAGTGTCCCTGAAACTTACCAATCTGGCACCTTGTCCCGAGAGCCTGAAATATTTGACAGTCACATGTACCAGTCTTAGAACAGAAAGCTCCGTTAAGGCATTCATGAGGACAAGAGCCTGAGGGGCAAAAAAATCAGTTATCTTCTGGCATGCATCAGTTCTCATAAGCAATATGTCAAGATCTAACTTGGACTAACTGTAACCTACCATTAACTTATACAGAATCCTGGGCCTCTTGCCTTGCTGTACTAAAGAACTAAACCCATCAAGTCTCTATCTAGTTCATTTCATTATGTGTGCTGTGAAGCAAGAAAGACAGGCTTTCACATCTCAAACTACCCTGCGAGCAAAGGTTAGTCTCCTTCAAGCAACTGAAAAGTCAAGTTCCCATTTAAGGAATCCCTGTCCGAGATGATGAGAACCAGAAACACACAAGCTGCAGATGATTCTGCCGACGGAGTTTAGAACTGGCTGCACATCCAATCGTCTCCTTCTCCAGAAGCAAGCACTGTATTAAAAAATAGTGTTCATCGGGCCGGCCCCGTGGCTCACTCGGGAGAGTGCGGTGCTGACAACACCAAGGCCACGGGTTTGGATCTTGAAAAAAAAAAAAAATAGTGTTCATCATTAAATTGAGGGATCAAGCAAAGTACAAAACTTAAAACGAAACTCCCTCTTTTGAAGACAATGATTAAACATTTCATTTGAAGTTTGTGTATTAATCCTCAGGCTCAATTACAAATGACACATTCTTTCGAACCTATGCTCAATTTTGATGAGGCAGAAGCCAAAGTTACTGCTGGCTATCACCAAAAATATTCTTTCTTTCATTGAAAGAAAAAATTACCCCAAAGGATTGTATTAAAAAGAGGAAGCAGTAACTATGAGTTCTAACTCTAATTGTGCCATCATCTTCTAAGTGAGTTTTAAAAATGCAAATGAATCACAGTGAAAAATTTTCCTCTATTAAGGAGAGACAAGAGGCAACTGGCAAAACTCCAGTAGGAAAGATTTAAGTGACACATCAGAAGAGCAAAAGAACATCTTTGAATCACCATAAAGCATTACTAAAGAAGTTGGGCCTCTCTGGAATATGTCAAGTTCCTGGAAGATATTTAGCTAACTGAGTTAATTTAACCACAGTTCGCCACAGGCAAGAATTAGAAGACCCCTGTGATTCCTTTCCACCTTAAAATCCATTGATATGAAATGTCCCTTTATGTTTAAAAATGTACAAATATCTAAGTATATCTTAAGTGAGAAAAAATGAGCTGTTTTAACTTAGACCATAAAGATAGGTGAAAAATTAAGTTTTTCATAAACTTAAATGCAGTTTTTCCTCCTAAGGGGCACATCTATCTTTAAAGTTTATCTTAGATCACAGCTTTGCATTTTTCCAATGGATGGTGTCTAAATATTTAAAGAAACAAATGTTTATCTCCTTCAAAAATTTATTTACAGTCTTGTTTATTCTCCTGAAAATAAATATCTAACCAAAACTGGTGAGGATCATTGTTATATCTTTAAACACAACTATAAGAGTTTCCATTTCATAGTTACCACTCAATTAAATTTCAAACTACATCAGCATTCTGCTTAATGGAAATGGGAAATTGGTAAGCAAAAATAGGGATGTCAGGAGTCAAGGAGCAAGTAACTAATTTAGGAAAAAAGTTTCTGATACCCAGTAATATCTTCACTGGGTATCACTTTTGCTGGGTATCAAAGCTGTTATTGGCTTTGTCTAAATGTTTAGCCCTTGTCATTTCCAAAAATAATTGAAATTTCTATATGACGTGAACTTAAATTATTACTAAGTATTATTACCACCCTGGCTCAGTTTCCTCCATGTAATATATAGAAGCAATTAGGAGTGGACTCAATGTATCCCCTAAATGGTCTTTTGAGAAAGCAAATACAAAAACAGGTAAAAGCACTAACCTTTTATTTTGCTCTCACCCCAAATAATAGCTTCATGGAAAAAATATCTCGGAGAAGTTGCTTCAAACTTTGAAAGAAAGAAATAAGAATTCAAGATAGTTAAATTATTTAATTCAAGCCAACATTCAAATTGGAAAACAGCTACAAATACAGAAATTATAAATAAAGTGCTAACTTTATATTTGCTTGGCTCATTGAGGCTATTTCAGTGAGACAGAAAGAGCTCCTCTGGGGTTGTCATTAGAAGAACTGATTTCAGGCCTTGGCTTTGCCTCTTATGTGACTATGGCAAGTGCAGTGAATTGAATTGTGTCCCCCCAAAGTTTAATGTGTTGGAGGCTTGGTTCTCACTGTGACAGTGTAGGAAATCCTATTATATAGCAATTGAAAGGTGGGGCCTTGTTTGATGGCTTAATGGTGGTCATGGGTGTGTTTCTGCAGGCTTTAAAATGAAAACACATGAGAGTCTCTCTCTCTGCTCCACCATTTTCTGCCATGTGAGACCCCTGTGTCACTGAAGCCACTACCAAGAAAGACCCTTACCAGATGAGTTCCCTGGACTTTGGACTTCCCGGCCTCTGAAACCGTAAGCAATAAACTTTGTTTTCTTTCAAATTACCAAGTTCCAGTTATTTTGTTACAAGCAACAGGAGCAAACTAATACAAGTCATTTACCTTCTCTGCTTTCTGTCCTCACTTGCCTTCTTTCTTCCCCTACCCTTCACTCCCCCTATGTGAAAGGAGCCTGCTTAGAGTCTAATCTTTGGATTCACAGACTGCTTTGCCAGCAAAAGTTGCAGTTCTCTGACACTTTCAGGTGCAGATGGGTCTGGAAAAAAAACGCATGGGACTGATGGACCAACGCTCAGTGATGTCCTGCGTGCCTGCACACCAGTCTGCAAAGACACTATCCGCAGAAGCATCTGCTATTTCAGTGTCTGTGTGTCAGCCTCAGCCTCCAAAGAGTTGACACTTTAAAGTTCATTGAACATTTAAATATATCTTTTTATAGAGCCCAAAGTTGTTCAGGGTAGTGGGTAAGAGCACTGAATTACAGAATCAAACAGACCTGGATTAGAGTCCTGATTCTGCTATTACTTACTCTTGGTCAAATTTCCCAACCTCTTAGTGCCTCCATTTACTCATCTGTAAAATGGGAACAATAATGGTACATACATTGTGTAGTCATGACAGTGAATTAAAACAATGTATGTAAAGCTTTTTAGCATAGTGCTTCATGCATAGAAAATTAGCAACAAAGGGATTTATATTAATCTAGCAACCCAGATGAAATCTTAAGATTTTTAAAGGTCAGTATGGTTTAGTAGCAAATAATTATGAATTACTAAAACTAGTCAGTTATGGACTATTATTCCAGCTCCATGCCAAATGAGTCTGGGGTAATATTCTTTCAATATCATTTTCATGTTCACCAAAAGAAATACACACCCAAAATTTGCCACATAATTATCAAATTAAATAGCAGATGATGTTAGAAAAACTGGAGAAGTGTGAAAAATAAGAAGAGAGGAGGGATGAGGCATGTGACTTAAAGTACAAAGTCCTTTTCAACACATTTGGGTCTCTCCTACATGTGAAGTTTTATTCTGGCATTTTCCAGCTCAGGACCTCTTCTTTTAACAGACAAACCTGCCTCGCCCTAAATAAAAGGACTCACACTCTCTCACCAGTTTTAGATTTGTTTCTAAACTCCTTGCCCTACATCATGGCTTCCAAGTTCATTGTTTTCTGTTCTCAGTCCTCCCAGGTTTTATCCTCACTGCTCAGTCTCCCTTTTTGCCCTTCCTCTGTCTTCAAACTAAGTGAGACTCACAACAGTCTGTGACCTTGATTCCCCCAGACAGTTCAATCTTATTTTCTCTTCAGCCATACTGTGTCTGAATCTAACACAGCCACCAATATTTCTGGGCACCAGAATCTTCCTGCTTTGACTCCAAAATGCTTTACACCAACCCCATTAGTAGAAACCGAACAATCAATCATCTCTGATGTTCACTGAAAGTATACAGCAGCCTCAACTGTGCCTCATACAGGCTTATAACCTTGAACAAATTATTCAACCCACTCAGCCTCAGTTTCTCAATCTATAAAATGGAACGACAGAACCTGCCTCACAGAATAATGAGAATAATAAAAATACAAGTAACACACCAAGAATAGTGCTGGTCATATAATAAGAGTTGTAAACATGCTACCTATATTTATTATTAGGCAAGTACTGAATATACTGGATAACACTAGACCAAGGCAAAAATATGTAATTGGTTCTTAGCTCCATATCCTCTCACCCAACTAAATTCATACCTCCTGTATGGAAATTCCAGTGACTACCTAGTACACCAGCTTCCTGGTTACCACAGCATCCTAGTTACCCTAACATCCCATGCACCATAATACTACATTTCACCAATGCTAAAATGTGACACACAGCTTTTTTTTTTTAAACATATATGAACTCAGAATGGCATCTTACATTTATAATTGGGAGTGTTTTTATTTTTTGTGTCATATAAATATGGCAGATAATTGATGGTAATCTTAGATTTAATGAACCAGTTGCTCAGAAATGACTTTTTACAGGCCTACCTCCACTAGACATGAAGATAACAAGCACTGCTATTCTTGTTTATATCTCTAACATAGTTCCTGGCATGTCATCAATAAATACCAATGGAGCTGAAAAACAACATTGTCCAACTGGGCGTCTGCCTCCCAAGGGTGTTTAGAGCCAGACTACTGCAGACTCTGATGATGCTCCTCCCCACATCCTCTGAGCCCACCAAGGAATTCACCTCGGAATTCATCTGGATTTCTGTGCACAGTGAGAGCCTCCAACTTCAAGCACCAGCTTCCTTATGCCTCTGCCTAATGGAGAGTCCAAGCCTGACAGTCTACAGGAAGTGCCTTGCAGGGGACTTAAGCTTCCCCCAAAGCCCACCCTACACCAATGAGAAACAGTAATCAGTGAGTAAATACCCCAGCTCCTCCCATCTGTTGGAGAAACGATTCGAGGACACATTCTACACAGCTCCTCAGAGGGTTCCCAGCAAGACCAAGCCCCCAGATGCCTACAGCAGGAAGCCCCTCATTAGCATACCCTTTCCTCTCTCTTTCATTTGTGCGCTTCCC
Source organism: Galeopterus variegatus (assembly GCF_000696425.1). Classification (NCBI taxonomy): domain Eukaryota; kingdom Metazoa; phylum Chordata; class Mammalia; order Dermoptera; family Cynocephalidae; genus Galeopterus; species Galeopterus variegatus. Next base: position 107,940 of record NW_007727803.1, on the reverse strand, counting down.
AAACAAATGACCTGCACCTGCCTCTATGCCTCAGCACCTGCTATCAGGAGAAGAGTTTTTGAAATGTAATACAAATGCAAAACAATCCCAGGCACTGGGTACATATATTCACATAACTGATAAAAGAGGACAGTCCAGTCTTCCTCTTTCCTGATTACATCTCCACAAGAGGGTGAGAAGCACAGAGAAATACAGTCTTTAGATGGGAAATCATTGCAGCACATAAATACACCATTTACAGATATCTGTGTCTACCCTGTCCTTGCTCACCTCATTGCCAACATATTTCTGAATCCTTATTTTGCACAGTAATCTCTTTATCAGTGCTCTCTTTTCCTAGAGCAAGAGAGTGAATTTGTGGACAAGAATGGCCTTACAACACATGAAATTGCAAACCTGAACAGTGCGGCATATGATTATGACCTCATTGCCCTTCTTTAACATTTCTTCTTTTGAAACTTGTTCAGATGGTAAATGATTTTAACACATGTTCCCTAGCTACAGGAAATAGAAGTGCAAATCTCTTGCTCTTTATTCTCCCTAAAAGGGAAATTGAGGCAAAATAAGTGTGTTCCTCACTTATTAACAGAAGGAAGATATGAACATAACTCCTTTGGGGTTAATTATACAAATTCTAAAAACATCTAAATGAAAAATAGCATAACCTCATCCATAGGGCATTTCATGTGACAGCTTTGGGGTATATTTTGACAGGTTCCTCAATCTAGTGGGTTCACCAGAATACAGTTTTTCTCAAAATCAGATTTTCTACTGAGTCATACAGACGTCTTTTTGTGGTTAATATGGTCTACTCGCAAACATGTACTTAAAACTTCTCAGAGGGCCGGCCCGTGGCTCACTCGGGAGAGTGCGGTGCTGATAACACCAAGGCCCCAGGTTCGGATCCCACATAGGGATGGCTGGTTCGCTCACTGGCTGAGCGTGGTGCTGACAACACCAAGTCAAGGGTTAAGATCCCCTTACCGGTCATCTTTTAAGGAAAAAAAAAAAAAAAAAAAAAACCTTCTCAGAGAATAATCATTTTAACCACTTCACATGATACATAAGTACACAAAACATTCTGTCTAAGATAAAAAATAGTGCTTCCATTTTTTAGGCAATTCTTTGCCCATTCTGGTTCAGGAAAAAAAAGTCTCTGCTCTTAATAAGAATAAATTAGTTGGGTCTTCTAAACTGTCACAACAACATATTAAATCTGTTTTCCATTCATCTACTAACTCTCTTCAATTAACACCATAAAACATACAAATTTAGGCATCCATCAGAAAATGCTAGTAGAAATCGTTTTCAATACAGTATTCGTCAAAGCCTTCCTTGAATACTTAAGCTATTTGCTACATAAATATAGCTGGTGCAATATAAATCATATTAGTTTTCAAAGAAATGCCTTTACTAAGTTAGAATTCTCTATTTTACCACTGATCGTTTATAGAGAAATATTTTTTAAAACCCATCCAATTGAACATTCCAACTTTAGTTTGAAGATATTGCAGTTATGTTATCCACCATCCTTTATAAAAAGGGATCCAGGCAAAAAGGTCTCCTCAAATTCAGTGCTACTCTGCCACTCCAAAAAAAGTGTTATCTCTCCAGAGACACTAACAATTTAGATTTATTGGACAATATGAAAGCAGCCTGTCAGGACACCAGGATGTACCCAATGGTCTTTTACAGTATTTAATTTATATCATTTATACATTTCTCATCCCCTTTTTTCATATACGTAGTTATACTGTTGTCATTGTTTTAACTGCTATTGTGATTAATTTTTTTTTTTTTCTTTTTTTTGTGTCTGGCAACGGATCGCAACCCTCAGTGTCGTGCCCATACCGGACCGGGACCGGCAACAGGATCGCAACCCTCGGCGCTGCGCCCGCACCTCGCTCAGCCAGTGAGCGGGAACTGGTCTGTATGTGGGATCTGAACCCTTGGCAGGAGCGCCGCCACACTCCCAAGTGGCGCACTGTAGCAGTGCGCCACCAGGCCGGCCCTATTGTGATTAATTTTTAAACCAATTTAAATTTTCTGGCAAGTAGATGGGATTACTTGCCATAAATACTTTGTGTCTATCAGTAGGTAACTGAGGTAAAAAACAAAAGTAGTATTTAACTTCGAACAAGTCAATGTGAACTGAGCATGAATTTAAGGGTTGCAGAAAAGCAGTAAAGAAGTTACTTTGCCTCTTCCTCCTCCTTCCTGTCTTGTTTTAGTGTTTTATTCCCCTCCACAAAGGTCTCTTTGTTCAAGTGACAGTAGCAGAGTCCAAACCAGAATGGATTATTTCTCTGCCTCTCCCTCCATCTGAGGCATAACCTACCTGTGCTGCTAAAAGAGGTCTTTTCTGTCGATTTTCATTAAAACCATTTCTGGAAGAAAACAAAAAGAACTTGTATAGTCAAAGCTCCCCCCAGGCAACCTGAACAAGCCTTTCCCAAGAGAGAGCTGGTGTTTTCCTCCTGATTTCCATCACTTTATCAAAGAGGTCTTTCTTGGTGTAACATTTAAAAGCTCCCCCTCCCCTTTTTGGAGGGGTTAGATTGGGTGGTGGTGCTGTCTCATTTTACAAAATTTGGGCGTGCCCCCAAATCTCTCCAGTCTCTGATGTAAACTGAATTTTAGGAAGGAACTTTGAGATGAAGAAATAAACAAAATAGTGTAACACTGTAGCACCAACCCACATAATATTTTCTCCACATGCCTTCACAAATCTGGTGAGGTCAGTATTTGCCAATGGCACATTCACTCTTTTCAAATGTGATACTTAATTCTCTCCTGTTCCAGGTTGTAAAGGGCAGATTCAGATTAATGTGAGTAAGGACATCAAATTGCAATTTATTAAAATCATATTATTAATAATCACTAAGCTGTACATTCATTTTATGGTGTTTTCTGTTTTTGTATTATATGAATATTTATCAATAAAAAAATTTATTAAAGAAGTCAAATGACTTTTGAGTCATTCAAGTCAATTCAAGTGACTAAAATTCTGCTTTTCATTACGCAGATCAGTTTAATAAAAAAATGATTTTCATTATTTACTGCTCGAAACATTTTATTCTTATCATTAAAAACTGATTTACTCTACATTAAGAATACAGCACACTTGTAGTCAATAAAGTGTATTAATAATAATAATATAATGGGGGATATTACTGAATATAACTTCTTTAGAAACCATTGAAGTGAAAGTAATATCTCTTTAGTACCTACAGCCAATGAATACCATTGAGAACTACTCTTATACTTAAAATGAAAAGTAAATATTGTCCCTTCATAAATAAAGAAATGAATGCCTGATCATTTTTAATTTGTGGAAATATTTTAAAGAACTGCATCTCATGCTTTTTGGTAGAATATTTTATTTATTTATTTTTGAAAGCAGATGTAGTTGTCTGCTGAGTTTTGCTCATTCTCATTAACTTTATGTTTTATAGGACATAAAGAACAAGAAATACTTACTTTGATGTTTCTGTCAAGATGGATGATGCACAAATATGTCCTGCCAGAGATAAATATATGCATATATAAGAATGAAAAAAGAAATTATCCAAGTATCTTAGTCACATATTATGGTTATTTAACAGATCATTTTAACCCAAATTCTAAAATCTAGATTGAGTTTTACTGTGAGTTGTCTTGCATTTTTAAAGAGGATTTTAACCAGCAAATTCCCTGTGAGACAATGGAGTGACTGATAATCCAAAAACAATGGGCAATGTACACAGATTTACACAGAAACATAATAAAATTGAACAAGCACTAGACTTGGAATCAGAAATCCAAGTTGTAGTTCTGATCCTAATTCTTAGTATATGGTAAGCTTAAGCAAGATACCAAACAGATCAGAAAATGATGGTGTTGGACAAGGTTATCTCCAAAGTCCCCTCCAGCTCTCAACATTCTATGACATCTTTCTCCACGGGTCTCAGTCACTAACAAGATTGGGATAGTATCTTTGACCTCTATAATCTTTTACACTTCAGTAATTTCTTCCACTTCCTCTACAAGCTCCAAAACATACAGCCCTTTGTAGGAATTAAAAACTAACAACTGAATGTAAATAAATGCTTTCTCTGCAAAAATATTTTATAAAATTAATTTATAAATAAAGTTGCTATAAAAATAATTGAAAATCAATTCTTAGCCCCAAATGTTAGTCATTCTTAAAAAGTCTTTTTAACATTCATTGGGTTGATGGCACAAGCTTAAGTACTCAATTACTCTTTACTTATTACAAAATTTCAGGTGTTTAAATTACACATAGACAACTATTTTAAATCAGAGAAAGAGTTAGAATCAGAATTTCTTCCAATACAACTGCAAATCATAATAAAAGCATGATTTTAACTAGCCATTAAAATAAATAAATAAACAAAAACCCAAAAGGTCCAAATTATTTACGTTATTAAAAATCTGAATGTCATTTAGTCGATATCCATCTAATCACTTCAAAGTGCTTTACAGTATAAGAGGAAATAATTTACCTCAGTTGTAAGAGAGACTAAAATATAATAAATTACAGTTAAAATTTTAATACAAGTTCTTACCTTGTAATGAAAACAGCAGTATATGAAACAAGAATATACTCCAAGGTATCATTAAATTGAGTTTCCTCAAAATGTTCATTTCAGTGTAGCCTTTCTCCCTGAAAGGTAACCAAATTGTTGGTCTTTACTTTGATGGCATCTTAGAAATATGCATATTTGTAGTGTGCTCAAATTCTAATAAATAGAGCTATGTAATAACATAATTCAAAAAAGAATTGCAGGCTTTCTAACTACATACAGCATCTGCAGCTTTAGAACTTGCAAGCAAGTCTTTGACTGAGTCTCTCATTAGTAATGCATGGCAGCTTCTTACCTGACGCGGTATTAGTTACACCCTACCCCACTCCTGCACATCACAGGCCTTTTCAGCTTATATTGTATTTTGTAACTTCTAAAGGCAGCAACATTAAAAAAAAAAATCTATTGATATCTCCTGATAGCATAAGAGATAACCATTATTCCTAATTGTTGATACACATTCTCTGTGCTTTAGAATTTTATTCATAAAATACGTCCTCTGAGAAAAGTTAAAATAAAATTCTGTCATTCTTTCCTAGAATGTCTAGATGTTCTTATAAATTTTTCTTGAAGAATTGAAAAGCAAACTAAAACTATGTGCATATATTTTCAACTCAAGTCCCATTACAGCGTAGCTTAAGTTGACATGGTCACGTGCCCACAGATCTTTCTGTTAAACATTCTGCAACAAAAGTAGAAATTATTTTTTTTTAAAAGATGATATTCTAAAAATTAAAGTAACTCACCTATCCCTGAATACCTTCCCTTCATACCCTTTTTTCCATCCTCTATGACAAGTACCTAATGAGAGAACAAAGAAAAACTTGTTATTCCAGCAGTAGGAGCACTCTTCTCCGGAAGTGATTGACTGCCAACATTAGAGAAGAGCTCTAATATTTCATAATGAACTACATAGAGATGATCTTAGCCCCACAAATGAGTGAAAGTCATGCTTATATAGTGGGTGCATATTTCCCACAGCAGATCCTGTGAGATACCTGCACTATTATTAGATTCATTTAACAGATGGGGGTACACTAGTAAGGAATGTCTAACTATGCAGGAACTAGCTTATGAGACAAAAAAGAACATCAGTTCTTGACAACCTATTGTACCCAAACACCTCTTTGGCAATGACTTTTGAGTCTTTTCTGTGATGTATCCTTGACATCCTATCATGTTGCATGGCCCAATAGCCATTATCTAAACAGCTTCCTGCTTGTGTCCCAAATTTAATGATCATTTACTCTTGCTCTATATGATCTTAGTTCCTTTCCATTGCCTAATAATAGCTAATTTCATGAGCCAACAGAAGATGTTTGCCTATAAAGGAAAAAAGCTTAAGCATGAAAACACACACAAAGTTTACTGAAATTACAAAGTAGCTATGTGCCTGTCTACACACACACATGCACACTCACACTTATTTTGAATTTTTAATGGATAGATTTAAATAATTTAAGTATAGTATATGTTTAATAATGTTTATTGAGAGGTTGCTATCTAACTAGACAATCATATAACTCTAAACAGATAATTAACTATTTGTAGTGACTTCCAAATATTGGTGCAAAAATATGGATCTACTAAACCACAATCAAAAATATAAAACATCTAGATTTTTAAGAAGATGTGAATATAGAGTAAATTTAAAAGTTAAGGTTGAAGTCTGTTTAGAAGACAATAATTTTTCTCCAAAAATACTTTTAAGCTAAGGGAAGCAGTTTTGTTTATGCAAAATGTTTATTGACTCTTTCTGGAAAGGATTGAAATGTACATAACCGATACACATTACTAAGTCCCCTCCTTAATTTATAACAGTTTCTCTTATCTTTGTAGTTTCCCAAATAAGTCAACCTGTAACATGAAGAACCTATAAATCACACTTCAAGATTATTTTTTTCTCTATTCTAATAACTGCTCAGCTTTTTTCTTTAAATTTAAGATTTTCCATAAGTGACACACATATGAAAACATCCCAGGTGGAAACCAAAGTTACATTTCATGATTTTATAAAGTAAATGTTTCTATAATACAGTTATTTCTAAAATTCCTAGAATTTGATGAGAAAGGGTTAATAAACAGCAATATAAAGCCATGTGAAAGGTATGTGGTTTTGATATTTTATTTACTTAATTAAAATGTCATAACTCTAAAAACTTTTAATCTCACATTTCATACAGTATCTTTAAACTTTTGATTCAAAAGCATCTCAATCATTTCCACTGAATAAGGTTGAAAATTCCAAGGTTGTATCACCTAACATTTTTATTACCATTTTTCTGTTTTGAACTATATGCACTAAAAACTATAAGTTGTTTTGTCCAGTAAAGAAAATGGTAGAAATAAGAAGAGAAATCCTCAGGGTGGCCATTCTTTTATAGGTAGAGGTTTAGTGTGTGCCCTCTCTCTGCTCCTCCTCCATTCAGGCTTATAGTAGGAAAAGGAGAATGAACAAAAGGAGAATGAGCAAAAGAGCAATCAAAAAAAATCCCAAGCTCTTTTTCAACTCACTACGTTATGAAATCGTCACATAAAATGGTAGTCTGCATGAAAATAAGTAAAACAGTTTCATGAATAGCTACAATAGAACAGAGTTTAGATGAAAGATTAGACCCACAGCCACACAAAAAAGGAATTTATGATTGTTGCTACATGTAATTATTACTGTCAAAATTTAGTGACAGCTTTTATATTTCATTCTACCCTGACAAAGGAAATCTGGCAAAAAAAAAAAAAAAAAAGTGAGTCATCCATCAGTTTGTGAAGAGATATTAAGTTCATAAGAAGTCTGAGGCAACTACATAATGCTAGCAATGAACAGTTCCCTTTCTGCTACAAAAGCACTGCACATTTTCCCACATGGAATATGATCTTTAGAAAACTGACACCTGACAGCCTATTGGCCTCAATATGCCACATAAAAACAACCAGCAAGAATGGGAAAATTTTGACCTGATTATATATATATACATCCATGATAATAAAGAGATATTTTTAATAACATAATCTTTGAGAAAAGTTAATTTCTTTGGTGGTTTATATAACACTCGTTTTTAATTAGGTAGAGGTCATATCTAAAGTAGATAACATTTGACTCCCATAATATCACATTCTACTAGAGAAATGCAATTATTCTTCAGTTGCTTTACTAAAACCAACACATTTCAGGTTCAGAATTTGTTATCTTGAGCCAGCAAAAAGAATCTTGTGTCTTTAAGGTGATTTTTACTACTCTGAATTTAAGTGCCTGATTATAAGATAGTTTGTAGTACTCTATTTATGATTTCAGGATGGATGTTGCTTGGCAATTTCTGAGATATTTCATATAATTTAATTTAGAAGTGGCGTCTATCTTAGCTTTTTTGAATAAGGACATGATTATGTTTCCTAAGCGGTACCTGTGTTGGTCATGATTTCAATTTAAAGCTCATCCCCAGAAGTTAATGTGTTATACTTTATAGGAACATTTGTTTTCCAAGTTGCTATGGTGCCATTAATTTGCAATACATAATTGATATCTTGAAGGATGTAATGTTCCTCCAACTAAAGTTTCCTCTTGTCAACATTTTAGCATCAAGTTCAAGAAATAATACCAGTACTTTCTGCAGATCTCTTCGCTCTCCGAACTGCTGTGGCACTTCACGTTTGCACTATATAGTGCAATATATAACGCACAATATAACAGTATAAATGAAGTTGTTTTCTCATGTTTGCAATTCCAGTTTATATCTTTAATCATTCATTTTTACATACTTATCTTACAGTTGTCAAGGGAGAATGTTATTTTAATTTCTCAAGGGGTGGGGTTGATGGTTCTAATCCTACTGTTTATTGTGTTTGCTTCTCTCCCTTAGCGTAGATTACCTCCTGGGTTTTGTAATTTTGAATTTTGGGTTCATGTCTGCCAAGCCATTTTCTATAGAAATCCTTTCCCACCAAGGCTGAGGATCTGCCCCTCCAAAAAGGATTTTGTATCTACTTCTGCCACATGCTACAGAGAATTTCATGTTAATTTCTCAGCTTGAGGGTTCCCGGACCACACAGTATAAATTCAAATCCCAAACCCAAAGTGAAGAAAAGCCAAGACCAGTTTCTGCTTTGTTTCTGAACTCTGGTGATATCATTTACAACCTTGTGAACTCATCTAACCATTTATATGGTTGACTGTTTTATTTTACTTGGCGTTTCCGACTATTTTATAACTGGCAAATATTTAGATCATCCAGTCTGCCATACTGCCAACAACAAAGCCACCAACCATCCAAATGTATATGCTTTTATTTTCTAGGCACTTTATATATTTGCTTGCTTATTTTCTCTGCTTAATTACAAACAAAAGTTACTCAAAACAAACAACTGAACATTTATAAAGAAAGCATATCAAAACATGTCATACTTAGAAAAATTATTTAAGTTATTAAACAAAATCTGTCAAATCCCTAAATGTCATGATTAAATGACTTCATACAACACCAAGATTCCAACTCAGATACCTGACAACCTGATTTATGACAACAGCCACTGCAATCACTCTACAGTGTCAAACATCAACTTATCATCTTCTACTTCCTCTAAATTGGCAGGATTTATATAGAAAAACTGCCTTTGGAGATATGACATTATTGTGATTTTTGGCCGAGCACAAATCAGTATGAAAACATAATATAGAAGAAACTAAGCCCTTCATTGTGATTTGAAAGTGAAATAAGATTGGTCAACCCCCAAAAATTGTTCCCCCGTTATCTTGACATGACCTCTTCCCCTGCTCCCAGCCTGAATTAGTCTTACTGAGTTACATGCAAAATGGTTATCATTATCTCCCAAAAGCTGCAGTGAAAATACACTAGTTCCCTTGGAAGGTTTTCTTCAGTCCTCTCTTCTAACAAGATAAGCTTATCAGCTTTGCTTAGAATACAGTAGTGGTTCTCAAACTTTGTGTGCAAGAATTACCTAGGCAGCATATTAGAAGCACAGATTCCCAAGCCCACCTCCACTATATTCTGTGTTTTCTGATTGAGTCTAAGGGGATTAGGCATCTGTATTGTGATAAAGAGAGAATCCAGCATTGGCAAAATTAAATACCAAAGTAGTTCATTCCAGTAGGAAAAAAGAGAGCAGACAAATTACAAATATCGGGGAGCTGACAGATTCCACTGGAGGGAAAGAAGCAGGGAATGGAAGAATTAAGTGGAGGTTGAAGGCCAGCCTCACCACTACTGAGCGTTTGTTGCTTGGAAAGATGAAGCAGATATGTTATTTAATTTTCCTACTCTCTCCACACTCCTCCCACTCATAGCCTCTGTTCCATTGGCAACATATCTTTATGACCCTCACTATGATAGGTGGAGTAATGTGCTTCTTTCTGGCAAAGTTGTTTATGTCTTAATTCCCAGAACCTTTGAATTTTACCTTACATGGCAAAAAAGGCTTTGCAGAGTGATTAAAGATTTTGAGATGGGGAGATTATCTTGGATTATACATGTGAGCCACATGTAATCATAAGTTCCTTATAAGTGGAAAAGAGGGATCAGGAGAGTCAGAATGAAAGAAAAATTGGAAGATGAAAGAAGCAGTCACAAGCCAAGAAAGCAGCTTCTACAAGCTAGAAAAGGCAAAGGATTGGATTTGTCCTCTAGAGCTTCCAGAAGAAATGTAGTCCTGCCAACATCTTGATGTTAGCCCAGTGAAACCCATTTCAGATTCTGATATCTAGACCTATAAGATAATTTTTGTTGTTTAAAGCCACTAAGTTTGTGATAATTTGTTACAGAAGCAATAGAAAACAGATGCATTCACATTCTCTGGCCACCAGGGATAGACAATTGATTCTAAGCAAAATAATATATTGATGTTCCTAGAACTGATCTGATTTTCTACCTCAGGTATTGAAATGTGAATCACATAAATAAAAGTCACTGTCATAAGTTTGTGGGCCCTGGAGCCTTGTGGTCAGGCAGAATTGAAGATGGCAGGTATTTTTCAGTCATGTGCATGCTGCTAAATAAGCAAAAAAAAAAAAAAGCTATTCTGCAGAGAAGTAAGAGAAAGAAGTAGATGTTCAGAAGTAAGCAAAAAAAAAAAAAACAAGTAGTGGTTTCTAAGACTACATCTATCCAGTAAATTTCTTTTTACTTGCGTTAACTAGACTAGGATTTTATTCTTGACATACAATGATTCATGACTGAGAAAGAGGAACTGAGAAAAAGAAGGATGGTTGTGATGGTCAATTTTATGTGTCAACTTGACTGAGCCACAGAGTGCCCAGATATTTGGTTAAATATTATTCTGGGTGTGTTTGTGAGGTAGTTTTTGTACGAGATTAATGTTTGAATTGGTAGATTGAGCAGAGTAGATTACCCTTCCCAATGCAGATGAGCCTCATTTAATCCACTGAAGGCCTGAATAGAATGAAAAGGTGGAGTGAGAGAAAATTTACTGTCTCTGCCTGGCTGTCTTAAAGTTAGGACAAAGGTTGTCATACTCTGACTCAGACTGACTCACACTGGAACTATATCATTAGCTCCCCTGGATCTCCCACTTGTCAACTGCAGATCCTGGGACTTCTCAGCCTTCATAATTACACAAGCCAATTCCTTATAATAAATTTCTTCATAACACACACACATACATATATACACATACACACACATCTTAGTCTGGTGTTAATAAATCTGAGGCCCCACTACACTTATCAATAACAATATTATTATATCAACAGTGACAGATGCCATGTGAGGTATGTAGTTGAAAGGTGTTTTAAAAGATAGAATGGAGACAGAGGTTAACCACCCTGGGAAAATTGCATTTATTACATTTTGACCAGAAGGGACAAAATAAGCAATGGGTAAGGAGAGGGGGCTGCAGATCAAGGCTCTCAGACACACCAAGGCCTCTTCTCACCATCTCTTCCCCTTACCACTTCTGAACCCCTCACACCAGGGTCAGCTCCAGAGTCCACATCCAGGCCCCACCTCACTTATTAGTGAAGAAAGAGCCAGACTGAGCTCCTAATGTTTGAAGAACTGGAACCAAACCTTTAAGGATGACCTTTTGTATACTCAGCTGGTCTGGCCAGGGAAGGCATGAACAGGCATGAGAATGTATTCATGGTGATAGATTTCACAATTCTCAGTGGAATCCCCTTTTGGTTTATATACAGTATTGTGCTGGTAAATGGTCAATGAACATTCAATGAACAGTTCCAGGGAAGAGGGAGGACCCTAATTTGAAACATTTGCAGATTTCCATGGTATACATACTCCCACCATGGCCAATTTTGAGCTACAACATGATTTCAGCTGACTCACAAAATTCCTGCAAATTTAGTAATTGGTTTTCATGAGCCAGAAGGAGCTAGCTCCAGCACACCACTGTAACCAGTTAAAGAGCCATGATAGGGCACTGTCTATATAAAAATCTAATTTGACTGGACTGTACAAACCGGTGAGTTTTTCCTGCACTTCTACCTGAGTAATGCACATTGTGATCCTTGAAGGGACAGTACATTAACAAATCAAATATTAGACTGAATTAAATTACATAAACTTCATTCTACAATCAGCCATTCTATTTTTATTTAAGCTAGTTTATGTCTAGGAAATTGATTTTCCTTTAACCCAAGCTAATATTTTATTTTATTTTTTTATTTTATTTTTTATTTTTTTGTCTTTTTCCGTGTCCGGCAACGGATCGCAACCCTCAGTGTTGCCCCCGTACCGGACCGGGACCGGCAACGGGATCGCAACCCTCGGTGTTGCCCCCGCGCCTCGCTCAGCCAGTGAGCGGGAACCAGTCTGTACGTGGGATCCGAACCCTCAGCGGGAGCGCAGCCGCACTTCCCAAGCGGCGCACTAGTGCAGTGCGCCACCGGGCCAGCCCCAAGCTAATATTTTATAAGGTAATTTTTCTTCAATTGTGCTAGGAGTCTGCCATCAAGTCACTTGCAAGTACAGAAAAGCCCTCTGCTGGCTAACTTTTGAAAGTCAATGTGCATGCTCCTGGGTTGTTGAAACATTCTTTCTCCCACCTTGCCAAGCTCAGCCAAACTACAAATTCTTCCTTTAAGTGCTATTAAGATAAGAATGGCCTAACTGCTTCCAGTAGATTTCACTGCTAGCACATGAGACTTGTCAGTTTATAAATCATATAATGCTACATTATTCCAAAGATTAGTTATCATAGCCTTAAGGAATTTTATAAACATCATGCTCCTTTTTAAAAATTGTATTCTTTGATTTTTTTTTTAAATGAGCAGGGGAGGAAAGGAAGTGTCCACTTGCTGTGTGCATTAAAAGGAATTACATTAAAAAGAAAAATGAGGTTTTTGTAATGTATTTTCTAAATAGCAGGTTAAACAGGAGTATTAGAGAAGGAATTTTAAAGGGGAAAAAAAATTCAAAGTCCTTATCATTTCACTGTTATTTCAGTGTGATTCAAACATATACTTCTGTGGCTCGTTGCTTGTACTCCTTTGCCAATTTGGAATTTGCTTGTTCAGTTTTTTTCTCCTCATTTCTAATAGGAAAACAAACAAAAGTTTATTCATTGTATATAATTGTAAAGATTTAGGATAATACTGGGCAAAGTAAATCAGTATTACTTTTATAATCAAAAAATTTAATTACTATATTAAAATATAACTTTTGAGTACTCTCTGGAAAAATGTTATATAACGGAAAACTTCTCATTTAGTCAACAAATATTACAAGAGTGATAGATTACTCCTACAACAATTTAAAATTTGTCATAGCTCAAAAAATCTAGAAAATAATTCTCTGATTTTGTTTCTGGTTGGGGCACTTAGAAAAGAGTGTTTATATTTTTCCTACATAAATCAGTCTTAAATCACTCTTGGTAACTTACAGTGACTCTGTTGGATGACTTAAACTTGCAACAAGAAAGTCTTGCTTCATTGTTGGGAGTAGATGGTAGTTGCTGGAATTTCTTAAAGTTCTTTGGTTACAGCTATCAGAAACAAACTCTGGACAACTCAAGCAAAAATAGGAATTATCAGAAGGTTATTGGAAGGTTGAAGAATCGTGTTTAGTAAAATGAATATTAGGATATCACCTAAGATAAATGAATTCCAAATATTTCATATTTCCTTACACAAACTCTGCTGAAGATGTGAAGTCCCTCGAGTGACTTATTGGGTCACATGTCTAAGCTCTGGCTACACAGAAGGAGTTTCTAGGGACCCCTCAGCTTCTTTTTCCAGCTTTCCAAGATTCCATACAGCTAGTGGAATATAATTCCCATAAGAAAATCAGCATTGTTCAAAAGAGGCAGCTATAACAACAAAGGTTTGCTACGCTGCTTATCCAATTTTGTTCTGCACCATCACTAACTCCATCAGTATAAGAGAAAGACAACTACCTCTCTGGGTCTGTTTCATCCTTTGTAAAGTGAGAAGGATGTATTAGATGACTTTAAGCTTCCTGTATTTCACATTCACAATTACGACTTAAAAAGACACTGAAGCTACCTTTGGAAAATGCTTCCATCTAAACAAAGGGACATTTCTTAACCCCTGTAATCTTCAGTCCTCACCACCTTCCCTCTCAGTAACACTCAAGTCTTTAGAGAACATCCGTAGTATGGGGGCTCTTGCACCTGCCACAGCAAGCCATCAGAGCTCAGTGCATCTCACCCCAGAGCACTTCAAAATCGAATACATTTTACTCCAGCATATGTGAGGATTAGTTACATTGTTTAAAATATAAAATTTCCTTTATCAAAGAGTAGATGTTCTTGGTAATATATTTGAAGGTGAAGAATAAAGTTCTGTAGATTATTTTCTGTTTAAAATGAAGTTCTTTTCACAAAAATAAGAATTACGAGTATTTATCTTACAAAGAAGAGGTCTGGTGCTCCATCTAGAGGACATTTTATATTTTCCAGTTTAAGGGGCTTAGTGGCCTATTAGAAGTATCCAGTCCTCCAAATCTTGCTACCATAATTTTATCAACAATTTTCTAACATTCAACTGATTTGTTTCAAAAAATATTTTGAACAAGCCCATACTGTGTAAGAATGAAGAGGACATTTTCCCAATCTTAATTTCAATTGTTGATTGTCTAAGTAATAATTTTTTCTGTTCATGAAGTATTTGGATACATACTATGTACTCACTGTGCCTACTTCTGGTAGTTTTATGGTTAAAACAAATTAAATATGATTTCTAACAACCACTTACCAGTTTTTAACCCTTTTTATCAATTATCAGAGGCTTTTTTTTTAACTTGACACATAATTCCCTTAGTTTAAAATATAATACAACATTGAACAAAAACATACATGTTCTTTTCCACTTAGAATTACACAACATTTTCCTTCAAAAAGACCTGCCTGTTAAGAGAACATGCTATTTTTATTTTTAGGAACCAGAGTTGCAGTTGGGTAATGCTTCACAGCATCTTGGAGAAACTTCCTTTATATGTAAAATCCAGGACCTTATTTTAGTGAAAGCAATGTTTCCAGCATGGAAATTCACTTCTGAGCAAAAGGAGCATACATATATTCTCTACTTTCCCATACAAGTCTGTGAGAAAGTAAGGTCATATGGGGAGAGCAAAGAAGGAGGGGCTAGGAATAAGGAGCTGGGAGAGAATTCTATGGGGGGTTTCCCGGCTGACCTTGGACTGCAGCCATCTCAGTCCAGGCAGTATAGCCGATCATAGCTGGACAAGCAGGCAGGAGCCCTCCCATTACTGCAATGGTTTGGTCAGGGATAGAAAACCAACTGCACAGCAAAGTCTATGAGAACGGAAACAATTGCCAAGCAGAAAGTTTTATTCTGGGGTCTAATTTGTCATACTGGTCTCATCAAAGAGTTTACCATATGTCCTATGAGTATCCAAGAGTGACAAAATAATGTATCCAAACTTCCAAGATACACAGTCCAAGGAAGTAGATTTTTCCCTTAGAAGGAAAGAGCAAGAGGAAGGGGAAAAAAAAGAAAAAAAGAAAAAAAAAACAGTGGATAGGGTCACTCTTGAGACCTCCTTCACAAACAATTTTCTACATATCATAAGAAGAAATTGTGATTCTTCTAAGGAATGGCTAATGTAATAACTTATATATGGATACAGATTTCTTGAAAACAAATTTGAATAAAATTTCATTTAGAATTCCTTCAATAAAATGTAAATCTCATTTAATGCACCACAGTTCTTAAAGCTGACACAGCAGTCCCTGCATCCTCTCTTGGTATGTGCACTGAGATCAAGATAATTTGCCCAAAGCCTCAGAGCTAGTGAGTAGCAAAACTGGAACCAGAACTCGCTCATCACACTTCCTGATCCAGAGCCACCACTCTTTCTATTGCAAAGGTAATCTTTATTATACTAGTTTAATACCAAAGCCTTTACAAAACATGTTATCAATAAAGTCTCAATATCCTGTCTCAGTAAGAGGTCAACTGTTTTGAATGTTCTATCTATATTTTGAAGCATAAACAACAAACAGAACAAAACTTTGTAAATTGTAACCGTATTTGGTTCTTCTGAGTAAACGTTAATATATTAAGAAACACATTAAATGGTTTTTAAAAATTCACTTAGCCCTTCCCTGCCTTGTTCCAAAACAGTATCTGGGCAGTTTCCAATTTTAAAGCCACAATATAAAAACAAACTTGAAAATGTCCTATGTCCAAGACTGATCACCCTAGAAGGTAGAGAGACAGCAGTCTAAGGCCTGTGGCTTACACTCCTCCCATCTCTTCCCAGCCCACTCCCCTACAATAACAGAAAGCCTGCCTTATCGAGAATTAGCCTGCCTGTTTGCTACAGCCTTACTAAAGCTCCTCTGTACCAGCCTGGGAAAAGCACAAACTACAAAGTAAAGGAAAAACTATTTTTAAAAAGCAACCACTAAGAATACTAACACTAAACAAAACTTGGATTCACCAGCAACCTGAGATGTAAGGATTTGCTTTGCCCATGATTTTAGCAAAAGATAAAGAAATGAATAGATTCTTCCCAAACTGCAAACATTGATTTGATACCAGTGATACCTTGATGTCCAAAAAAAAAAAGGTAGACATCAGCTTTAATTATTTTTTTTGCGTCTTTGAATTGTCTATTACTGCTAAGCATTAAAAGTGCTTAAATATTGTACAAGTTGGAAGTCTGCATTTTACTGAAAAGAAGAGGTTCTTTCATGTGTCAGTTAAGATACAGAGCACATCTTGTTCCCAAGCAAATGATTCAGCAAATATTAGTGCATGCATGGAGTGACCTAATGTCACATCCAAATACAATTTCAATGAAAATAAATGCTATTAATGCCATTACGTGCCAAAATAAACTGTAAAAACAACAGCATTGCTATATGTCGAAATTAAAAAGTCAGTCTATGATATTTATGCTAGATAGGAAAAAAGGTGCCAAAGCTGTTGTGGCCAGCTCTGGCAGAATTCAGGGTTAGGAGACCCTGTCAACCTATGTCCCTAACTTCCAGTCCCCACACCACACTGAAGGTCTGGTCAAGCCTCAGAAAGAGTAGACCAGTCTTTGGTGAGTCTTTCAATTACATTCAGCTGTTTTCTGTCCCTCCATAGCTTCCTCCCATATTGCTATCTAATTTCTTAATTTCACTTCAAATTATTCCTGAACAAAGAAGACCACCCTCAGAAAAGTATGGGATTCATAGAACTACTGTCCCTGTGAATAATGTGGTCTGGATGCATCAACTATTGGTTCTCGAACCTAGCCTGCACATTTAAAATCATCTTGGAGAGCTCCACCCAGACCAATAAAATTCTATTTTCTGGTTATGGGAGTCAGGCATTAGTATTTTGTTTTTTAAGCTCCTCAAGTGATTCTAATGCAGTTTTATGGGTGGAGACACTTTCTGGCCAACATTCAACGATAGGAGTTTTGCAATCAGTCCCTTTTGGTCTTCCAGATAAATATATTCTAGTTTGAGAAGCCTCCTAGAAATTAACTTCTTCCAAGAAATGAATTAAAACTAAGCAATCTTTGCTAAAGGGGGCAGAAGAGGTTAAAGAAAAAAAGAAGCCCAACCTCATTCTTATGATACTTAACCAATTTTCAGGCTGCTGGGTCTTGTTTGGTCAATTGGTCAAAGACTGGATTCTCTTTGTTTTACTCAAAGGCATGCTTGCTATTCATGCTTTTTCAAAAAAATAAACATTAAGTTAAAGACAGTGTTGAGTACAAAGGTTACTCAACTGGGATTCACAAAATCGGAATCATGTTTAGTAGTTAATAGTTGTGGGACGTGGGACCTTAAACTTATTATTACTCCATGTCTCATTTTCCCATCAAAAAAATGGAATAATACATTTCCTTCTTCCAAAATTTCCATTAATCTGTCTGAGTATCAATTTATGATCCAATAATCAAAATACCTTAAAGGATCATTGTACTTCACTATACCAAAAATGCTGGAGTAACTTTTTCCCTATGCACTCACACAAAGACATTAGATTAGAGAGACCAAATTATAAGATCCTTAGAAGATTAAAATCAGATAAAATAATTAAAGCAGTACTGTGGGAAAGCTTTACTCAAACTAAAATACTGAAAGGCCTGTGGAGGATCGATTGTTTATGATCTTGTTCTCTAGAGACTGAAATTCTTTGGCTACACCAGATGGTTTTATTTATACAGCCAAGTTCAGCTCTAGTGAGGTGCTGCTTTCAAGTTCACACGCAAATAAAAGCAATAGTATTTATATATGTGTGCATATCTTTGCTCACAAGAGAGATTTTCTTTGTTTCTTACAGAACTTTGAACAAATTTTACATTTATAATGTTAAAGAGAAGGGCCACCTCTTTTAAAAAGGAACAGCAGCCTCCCAACATAGCAAAGTAATCCAGAGAACCTCAAATTTAACACAGGAGAGTTTCAGACTTTTGAAAATCGCCTCTACCCGAGTGCGTGGCAAATCTCATTTAATTTACGCTTTGATGTTCATATACAATCATATCTCCTTAAATAGCACTATTAAAAATAAAAATGAACCCCATCCCTCTCCCCAACTGAATAATTCAAGCTGCATCCTGTGTCAACTCCTGGCACTGAGTCAGCCCTGTCAGCCCAATTTAGAGCACATGGCAGTGATCCAATTCATTGTGGCTGTTTGTGGTCCCCAGTTCAGGTTTCAAAAAAGAAGGGGCAGCAATCCGGTGACCTTCTCAAGATAGTAGAGAACAACTCTGGTCATGACTGACACCTGATCTTTCTGCTAACATTAGCTCCTAATCAAAGATGTTGCCAAGATTGCATCAGACTCCAGCCCACAAACCTTTCCATCCTCCTCCAAGAGGTGTGGAGCATCCTGTCACCCGCTGACTTTCAGTTTTGGAACGCCTTTTCCCTTTTAGATTCAAGGAAGTTTGGTTTTATCGACAGTTGAGATGAAGCTCAAAGCCTGTCTTAATTGAGCTTTCCTGTTATTTATAGTGCATCCTGATTTGCTATTCATTGTCTTCATACTTAGTGAGGTTCAATGGGATTCATAACAAAGACATGGTTATAAAGTTCTAAAATTAACACTCATATCATTCCAGAGACTCATCCACTTGGGATCTTGTTCCTGTGCATCTCTCACTCTGTCATCCTTTCTAAACTATGTGACCATCACTCTTCCTGGGCTCTGAGTCATCCTGCCTCTCTACTTCTGCTGCATCTTCTAGACCGGCTCAAGCAGAGTTACAAAGTGGGAATGCAGCAAGGTCTGCAGAAGTACACTTTACCTTCTAGGTCAGGCCTCATTCTTCTTACTTGGCCAAATACTAAGTACCAGTATGAAAAAAATGACCTTGCCACTTCCTCGGTAGTCCTAAATCAGGAAGCAGTCCTTAATCTGAACGGACCTTTACGGAACACTGTCCTTTGCTCATCCTCTATCTTTTACATAAAAGTCCCTGTCAATGCCTGAATGGTCTTGGAACCCTGAATATGTTCAGAGTAAATATTGGCTTTCCCCCCAGCTCTGAGTTTACACATAATATATGACTTAAATCATTAGGGCTCCAAATTTTCTATACAGAATTTTATCTTTATATCTCCCTAAAAAAACAATCTTTGAAGCTAGATAAAATGAGAAAAGAGAATGGAATTATTTCACCCTGCCTCGTTTGTTTCCAAGAGGTTCTAACCAAAAGGAAAAGATGACTCATTCAGCATCATTCCTTATTTGGTGGTTTGGACACTGGGCTGATGTCACCAAAAGAGGGCAGCACTCCATGGGTTTTGAATTCACAGGAAACAAAACTCCAGTTTTTCACTGAACTCTTGCCATAAGCAAGGCACTGTACTCTCCGTTGCATGGGATAAGGAGATGAATCAGACACGGCTCTAAACATATAGGAACCAGGAAAGAAGAGAGTCTTGAGAACAGCATTCAGATCATTGTCATGTGTTTGGGAGTGGTGAAAGAGAAGTCTGAAAATAAAGAACGGGATAAGATTGTGAGGGTTCCTTGCCTATCAGGCATTTATCTATTATTTGGAATGCAGTGAGGAGCCATTCAAAGTTTTTGAACTAGCGAATACAGGTTAAGTATACTTTATCCAAAATGCTTGATACCAGAAGTGTTTCAGATTTCAGATATTTTGGAATACTTGCATTCTATTTACCAGTTGAGCATCTTAATCCAAAAATCTGAAATGCTCCATGAGCATTGTCTGCACTCAAAAAGTTTCGGATTTCAGAGGATTTTGGATTTCAGATTTTTAGGTTAGGGATACTCAACCTGTAATATGAATAGAACTCAGTTTGAAGTAAATACATCTGTTAGTGATGTATTAGATTGAAACAGGGTGAGACCAAAGGGCAGAGGGAAAAACAGACAGGAAAATAATACAGAAAACATTCAAGAAGTGAAGATCTAAACCAAAGGGACGCAGTGAGAATGGAAAGGCAGGTCTGATGAAAGAGACACTGCAAAGTGGGAAAGATGTCTTCAGTGGAGTAGATGTAAGGGGCCAACATAAGCCCAGAGTTTTACACCTAAGAGTTGGGCATACGGTAGAGCCTGTAACCAAAATTAGGAAGATAGGAGAAAAGAACTGTTTCAGAAGCAAACACAGAGAATTTGGTTTTGAAAACATTTTCCCTCCAGAGAGAGTGAGACATTACTATGTTGCTAAGATACAAGGGGTACAGGAAGACATATGGGGAGGGAATTACCCCAAGGACTGTCTTGAAAAGAAGAAGTAGCTCTGAATGTGTACTCCACCCTCTCTGCTTTGCTCACCTGGAAGCCCAGGTGCTAAACACATGGCCCACTTGCAGATACAGTATTGGGCCTTTATGGCCTGTATTTCTGTGTCCTCTTGGCTTCCTCTGACTCTCATTATTCTTCCCTTTATTCCAATTTCTTTATATTCATATCTTATGGTAGTGCCACCTCAAGTGCTTTTGTGACTAAATTGAGATAAACAACAATCAATCAATCCTGATGATTACATTTTTCTATATAGACTTTAAGACATGGCCATCTTCAGTAAGCACAAAGCCTCCTTATGTAAAATGCATATCACTAAAATTTACTGAAAACCCAATGTGCTAGGCACTAAACTAAAAGTTCTATTCACATCACTTCATTTAATGCTATGATTAATAACATTATGAGGTTATTTCATTATTATACCATTTTACAGATGAGTAAATTGAGACACAGTGAGGTTAATATTGATCTGTAACACAGCAGAGCTTACATCATAATCCAGGCAGTCTGACCTCAGAGTCAGTGGTCTAAACAATATACCTACTTCCTCTCTATTTAGATTGCCCTTATCCTTAAATAATCTTTATTCTCTTGGTTTTTCTCTACACGTCCCATGTTTCACTGTAGGGTGCCATTTTCTCATGGTGAAGGAACACTGGCCTCCAGAGGCAATGCCTTGAATCAGGAAGCTGTCTTGCCTCCATATATAGAATATGAATTAGCAGGTTTAAGAAAAGCCACATTGCCTCATTTTTCTCAAATTGAATTAAGGCTGTCTCTGAGCCCCTACATATCAGTGTGGATGAGTGACATCTCAATACCTGTCATTTGGGAGACTCGGTTCTTCCTTCTATGAAATCATACAAGAATCCTGGACTTACAAATTGCCAGAAAACAATGGGCAGAAGAGGCTGAGGAGCCATGGTTCCACTTTTGGCTCTTTCTGCTATCCAATCTGGCTGTAATTAAGCAGCCTCAAAAGAACTCTTCAATGCTGTTTTTCCCTCTGATCATTAACTCTATCACTGAAGTCCTCAACACTGATTCAGAGCCACGGTGCTTGGAGTCCAGCCTTCCTGGACACTCAACAGTCACAAGACTCAGGCACTATGGGCAGCAGGGGCCCATTCAGATTACCTCAATTTCAAGAATGGTCGTTGTGCTCTCCCTTAGATAGGGCCATTTCCTCCTCCTCCACCCCTTGAGGACCATTCCTTTCCTAGAAAATGTAGCTCCAGACTTTAGAAAACAATTTTTTTCTATTAAATTGTCAATTATGTTAGGGGATCCCGGGTCTCTAAAACATAAAATTTTGGTATGAGAGAGGAAAGAAAAAGTCTTATTCTATCAAGTCTTTCACATTAGGCAGAATGAAAATTATTGAGATATACAATATTCTTCCACTTAAATGTAGTGGCAAAGGAAGAATTAAAGTAATGAATTAATAGTAAAGTGTCTTGTCTTCTTATAGAGCCAGAATTTGAGCCTGAGGTGGTAACTGTATTTCATCTAGCCTAACAACTCATTGCTCAGTAGAAACTCTCTGAAGCAGAAGAGCATTGAGAAATATTTTAAGACCAGGACTGGATTCAGTGGAAAAGGGTTTGCCATGGGCATAGGATGGAGAACACAAGACGATATGCTACATATTTTCCATTTCTAGTTTAATCATAAATTATAGTTTTGCTTACTAAGCAAAGTGATCTAGTCCTAAGTGCCATAACTATGGGAAAAAGAGACCTATTTGAAAGGAAAAACACTCTGGTAAAAATAATATTCACCCACAGTTGCTTTAAAATGTGCAGTCTTGAGGCCCATACCCAGAAATTGTGATTCAATAGCTCTAATAGCCAGGAATATATACTATTAATGAAATGTCCTCAGGAAAGTGTGGAGCCACTTGTACAATAACCACAGTTTAAGAAACACTCCAGTGGAGAAAGAATCCTATTTGTTAGTCTCTGTCTGCCCTAACCCCTCCCAAAACCAGCTGAAGACCTTCAACCTGCAGCCCTAACCTCATATATCCTGGGCCTATCCCAGCCTACTTAGCAGGATGGTGTCTAGAATTAATATCGATGTGCTCAACCACATGGTAGCTTACACATTACTACGTCTTTTACAACATATGTTTTATGTTCGTGACTACCAAGTCTGTAGCTTCAGCCCACTCTCTTTTCTTGAGCTTCAGACCAATATATCTAAAGGCCTATAGATAAGTCCACAAACACTAAAAATTTAGCATGTATGCTAAACTGAACTCATTATCTCCTAATACAACTCTCCAACCCCCATTCTGTTTCCTTCCCTATTACCCATTCTAGTGGATGACATAATTATCCAATCAGTTTCGCAAGACAAAAAGAAAACTTGGAGCCTACTTAAGAATCCTACTACTTCTTCAAATCTTACATTTAGAATTTCAAATCTGAGTAACTATGGATCACCTTGAATCAAGGCCTTGAATTATTGCTGCTATTTGCTGAGAGAGAGATGAGATGCATGTCTATATAGACATTCATATGTTGCCATTACCTTAGTAAGACTGTCATCTCCAGTCTAAGCCATTGCACTAATTACTTAATTGGTCTGCACAAGCCATGATGCATGTTTTTGCACATTTGTGCTCTTCACGTTGTTGATGAAGGCACCATTTACATTGCAAGTGTTATAGATTTATACATTTTTTAATTAAAATTTTCTCACTTTGCAGTAAAATGTCTGTTGTAAGGTAATCAGTGAGGTAAATATTTTTCCAATAAATAAAGTACCTTGGCAAAGAGTACCCTTTTCTAATTTGCACAAAAGTTCCACATGAGCTAACTAACAGCAGCCTTGGGTTACCCTGATTCTAGATTTTCCATCTAAGCCATTTGTGCACTGCTGCCATAATGATCTTTCCAGATGTAAACTTTATTATGGTTTTCCTTCAGTGGAGCACAGAAATTTGTGTACCTGCTTCAGCCCACCTGCTGATATGAACTCTATGACTTAACCATCCTGAGCTTCTTACAATGACCCAAATGCATCATTTCATTTTTGCATATGCAAGTCTCTCAGTTTATAATTCTAATCCATGCCTTCTCTAATCTGAGAAGCTTGTAATCTTCCTTTCATATCAGCTCAAGTGCTTTCTTCTCTTTGAAGTTTTCTCTTCTCCCTCTTTCTCTACCTTAGAAAAACCAACTACTCTCTCTCTCTCTCTCACCTTCAATCTCCCTCTACGTTGACTATTCACACTGTAATATAATTATTTGTTTTTTAACTAATCTTTTATACTAAATCAAGAGCTCCTTGGTCTAGTATAACCATGTACTATTTGATTTGGATTTTCCCACAGCAATGCAAATTGGTATAAAGGAAGTTTATCAAACTGGCTAACTGGCTCTACTGCCCGCTGTCTGGCATTCTGTTTATAATCGATGTGTCTGCCTGCTGGCAAGCTTGTACTTTAAGCTGTTTTGCTTTGTGCTGTGTTTGTTGAGTCTTACCAAGCCTCTGTCATAGATTTAACTAACCTAAGTGGAAATTTTTGGTAACCTACTGCTATGGTTTCAATGTCTGTCCCCTCCAAAACTCATGCTGAAACTTAATTCCTGTATAACTCCTTTTCTGTTGCTTATAACGAAATGCCTGGAACTAGATAGTTTGTAAAGAAACAATTTTTATTTCTTACAGTTTCAGAGGCTAGGAAGTCCAAAATCAAAGGAACATATCTAGTGAGGGTCTTCCTTGGTGTGGCTTCAGCAACACAGGGTATCACATTGCAATATGGCAGAAGAAAAGAGAAAAAGACTCTCAAGTGCTCTCCTTCTAAAGCTCTCAGAACCATGCCATGAATGCCATTATTAATCCACTCACGAGACATGGTTCTCAGAATCTATTCACCTCTTCAAGGTCCCACCTTTCAATTACCATAATAGGATTTCCCACCCTCAACAGTTATAATGGAGATTAAGCTTCAATGACTTAAAACTTGGGGGACACAATGCAATCCATATCATTCTGCCCCAGGCCCCCAAAGTTTATGTCCTTCTCACAGATAAATACATTCACTCCATCCCCAAAGTCTTAACTATTTCAACTCAAAAGTCCAAAATCTCAAGGTCCCATCTGCAAAATCAAAACAAGTTATCTACTTCCAACATACAATGGTGGGGCAAGCAAAGGGTACATATTCCCATTCAAAAAGAGAGAAAAAGGCCAAAAGAAGGAGGTATCAGGTCCTGCGCAAGTCTGAAACCCAGCAGGGCGGGCATTAAAGCTGGCAAATGATGTACCTTGATTCCATGTTCAACATCGTCTGCATGCTGGTATGGGGTTGGGTCCCCAAGTCCTTGGGTATCTCCACTTCTATGGTTTTTCTGGTGCAAGGCCATGCTTCAGCTCTCAAGGTTGGAGTTGCACGCTGGGTCCCGCTCCCACAATTCGACTAGGCATGGCCTTGGTGGGGTTTTTCTGCTGCAACTCTGACCCCACCTTTTCTCTTGGCATTATGCTAGCAAAGCCTCTATTTGGCTTTGAATCTGACCCTGTAGCAGATCTCTTCCTGGATCTCCAGGTTTTTCCATACATCCTTTGACATTGGGGTGGAGACTCCAATCCTTCACAGCTCTTCCATCTTGCAAGCCTGCAGACCTAACACTATGTGAATGCCACCAAGGCTTCTGGTTTGTATTTTCCATGGCTGTGGGTCCAGCCATACCTGAGGCCAATTTAGCTATGGCTGGAGCAGCTAAAGAAGCTGGAGTGCTGGTGTGGGGAGCAGCATCCCAAGGTGGCCCTGGGCAGCGAGCCCATGGAGGGTGCCTCAGGCCTTTTCCCCAAGACCATTCTGCCTCCCTAGGCCTCTGGGCCTGTAATGAAAGATTCAGCCTCCAAGATCTCTGAAATGCCTTCAAGGTCTTTTTTACCTTCTCTTGATAATCTCTTTCTTCTGTACTAATCTCCTTAGCAAGTGGTCACTAGGCTGCACATTTGCATTTTTCTCCTAAGAATGCTCTCTGTCTCTCTACCACATGGCTGGGTTGAAAGTTTTCCAACTTTTTGGCTTCTACTTTCTTTTGAATTATAAATTCTGGCTTTATGTTATACCTTTACTGCCATAACTCAGCGTAGGCTGTTGCAAGTAGCCATGTAACTTCCTGAATGCTTTGCTGCTTAGAAATTTCTTCTGCCAGATACCCTGCATCAGTACCTTGAAGTTCCACATTCCATACAACTTTCAGGCATGAGTGCAACCAAGTTCCTTGACAGTTCATAGCAAGGGTGAGCTTTGCCCCAGTTTCCAATAAACTTCTTACTTCTATTTGAGATATCCTCAGTAAGGCCTTTACAGTCCATATTTCTATCAACATTCTGCTTACCATCATTTAACCAGTCTCTAAGAAGTTTCAAATTTTCCCTGGTTTTCTTGTCTTCTAACTCTAACCAGCAGCTAGGCTTTTTCTAGCCTGCTTCTCCAAATTCTTCCAGCCTCTCCTCAACACCCAATTCCAAAGGTATTTCCACATTTTCAAGTATTTGTTATAAGGAACACCTCATTCCTCTGGTACCAATTTTCTGTATTAATCTGTTTCTGTTGCTTGTAACAAAATGCCTGGAACTGGATAATTTCTAAAGAAACAACATTTGTTTCTTACAGTTTCAGAGGCTGGGAAGTCCAAAATTCAGGGAACACATCCAGTGAAGGTCTTCCTTGATGATGGCTTCACCAACACAGGGTATCTCATTACAGAAGCAGAAGCAGAGACAGACTCTTATGTGTCCTCCTTTTAAGGCCCTCAGAATCATGCCCATGACCACCATTTTTAGTCCATTCACTAGGCATGGTCCTCAGAATCTATTCACCTCTTCAAGCTCCCACCTTTGAATTGCCATAACAGGATTTCCCACCCTCAACAGTTACCATGGGGATTAAGCTTCAATGACTTAAAGCCTGAGGGACACAATACAACCCATATAAATCCCCAATGCGGCATTATTGAGAGATGAGGCCTTTAAGAGGCTTTGCCCTCATGAGTAGATTAATCCATTCGTGGATTAATGGATAAATGGGTTAATATGAGCATGGAAATGGTGGCTTTATAAGAAGAGAAAGGGAGACCTGAGTCAGCATGCTCAGCCCCCTCACCATGTCATGCCCTATGCCACCTCAGGACCCTGCAGAGAGTCCCCACCAGCAAGAAGGTCCTCACCAGATGGGCCCCCTTGACCTTGAACTTTCCAGGCCAGAACTGTAAGAAATAAATTTATTTTCTTTATAAATTACTCAGGTTCAGCTATTTTGTTATAAGCAACGAAAAATGGACTAAGACGCTTACTTTTAGGGACAGAAGTATGGGGTGGAGGCCCTACTTAAAGCAGCCCTGGGTCGTGTGTCTTGAACCAGACATATCTGTGTAACTCAGATTGAATTGTGTGTCCAATTCCATCACAGACTGACACTAAGCTCAGAAGAATGACTCTTACCCTATAACTGTTGATTATATGTCTCAACCAGGCATTGGCTCCAATTCTATAGAGTGCTCAGAGGAAAGAGCGATACCCTATGGAATATACAGGCCTGCTTATATTGCATATAGACAACTTATGTTTGGACACTTACATAAGAAAAGGTGGTCACCACGTGGCATTCTTTGGTCACACTCCTAAAAGCAGATGGCTCGCTAGACCCCTAGAAAATGCCTATGCTGATGCTGTTGCCTAAGCCTCTATTGCCCAAAAATCATGATCCTAGGTGTTAAACAGCAAACACCCATAACACCCCCGTGGTGCAACCAAGGGGTCAAGTCAAACACAATTTTAACCTGGAGTCCTTAAACCCAACAAATCAACCACTGCCATGAAGAAAGCCTGATGACACTAATTGGGGACTCTCTGAAAGAAGGAATGTGAAATATGAGCAGAGTAAAGAGAATCCCCCACCCCCACCAAAGTATATTCAATAATCACCAAAAAAAAAAAAAAAAAAGAAAGAAAGAAAGAAAGAAAAAGAAAAAAACTGGATCAGGGGAAGGGGGTAGGCAAAGACTAAAACGAAGGTCCACAATTTGACCCAATTGGAAATCTAAAACTCAAAACTAAGAGAATTTATTCAATAAAAAGATTAAAAAAGTGCTGATTGGCTTTTGTACCTCTACAACAGAGGATCTAAATTAACTAACATCTGCTGAAATGTACCAATTGGCAAACCTTCATTATCTTAATCAGTACTATAGCTCAAATTAGTTATACCCGAGGACACCACAAATTTGAACAAGATAACCCTCTATGCTCTCAGGGGAGCTACCAAGCATAGGCTAGAAGACAAACCCATATGCCTCACCTTAACCTTCAGAAACATTGCCTTGCCTGAATTCCCCAGTCATAGCACACTGATGAAAAATTCTCCTCCAAGGAGATTCATTGACACATTCATTAGAACATACAAATGCTCTCAAAGGAGCTCACAAAAAGGGGATGGGTCTTTGGCACATACATTGTACAAGGTCATGGTACCTTGGTTAAATCCCTGAAAATTATATGGTAAGCCAAGGCCCACTCCATCCCTGACACTGTCAATAAACAGTTATTAATCCTTTCAGCACCCACAATGTTAAAACAAGCTGAACACCTTTTAGTCCTTTTTGGGTTCTGAAGGCAATGTATTCCTCATTTTGAAATTTTACTTAAGCCCACTTACGCTGTTTCTCACAAATTGACCCACCTTAAATAGGGCTCCCACATCAAAAGGCTCTAGTTTCTCTGTCCAAACTGCAATACAATAGCATTGCCCTTAATGTTCCCCCAGAGACTGTCTCACTGGAAAGGCTTTTGCAAATTCTTCTCATGCCTGTTGGAGTCTGTGCACCACCAATGACAGCCATAATTTGTCCAAGAACTTCTGATGTAAAAACTGTCCTCCTCAGCTACACACTAAATAGCATTAAAGGAACAATCACTTGCTGCATACTAGGACATCCTATGCCCAGAGCCCATGACCCTTCATGCCCAGATGCCCACTATCATTTGGAATATGAAAGTAGCAGCCCACAGGCTCACCATGGCCATCAGGGCATCTTTGCTAAAAAAAAAAAATAGTGCCTACGGGATAAAACCAAACATGGATAGAGCCAAGTCTGAGCCCTCACGTATATCCCCTCTGCAGGATGAAGTGGTCTCCCCTGTCTTCAGTCTTTTGTCAGTTGCCACAGTTCTGGAAGAAGTCAGCCCTCCTCTCACAAAACGCTTGGCTATCTAGGGAACCCCTTGGGAACAAATGAGTGAATAGCAAAAGGGGTTTGAATCTTTTATGGACAGCAATACCACCAACACGTAATGGATGCTCACTGGAGAGCTACTGCTCCAATCGAGATGTCCCCAGTCAGGGAAAGGACCCAAGGGTTAGCACAACTGGCCAAACTTTATGCAGTCATCTAAGTACTAGATGCCCTGGCCAACAATCAGCCCCATTTGCACATTTTTACAGACTCTTGAGCCAGTGCCAATGGTCTGTCCATCTAGTCCAGCAATAATTCCTTATTAAAGTTTACCTCCATTAGGGTAAAGAATTCTGGGAATCTCTTGCCTCATAAATACCCAAAATATAAATCAAGGCCTCAGATATCTATGCACATACTAAAGCTACAATAAAAGCCTCACTAAGACACTCCTTATCCCCTTTGGAGTTCTAAGCATTATTGAAAGTGACCAAAGCACTCATCTCACTTTTCAAAATACACAGTGCTGGGCTCTTGAAAAAGGCATTTAATGAAGCTTTTACCTCCCTTACTGGCCTCAGGCTATAGTCCTTATTGAATGCCATAATGACTCACTCAAGTTCAAATTCAATTAAAGAAACATGTCCCATTTCATTCATCAGTCAAACATCAGGGGTGAGTTGTAATTAAGAGTCTGACTCCATTTTTGGCCTGTGACTGCTGAGCTTTCAAGCCTCACCACTCTCGTTTCTCTTTCTGTCCTATGTAAGGGAAAGCTGATAAGAAAGCTGGCGTGCTCGCTCCCTTGGCCCCCAGCAGGAAGTTCAAACCACATAAGCCTGCTGCAGTGAATTGTTGCTGTACCTGGCCTCACCCCCTAATCATATAAAAGCCAAGACAGTCTCCTTTTCCCTGTTCTCTCAAGCTATTTTCAGACCTGTCTGGGAACCTGCCTTGCTCTCCCTAGGAAGCCTCAATGTGTGAGTGATAAATCTTCATGTCTACAGCAGTTTCAATTTATATTCCAATTCTCTACTAGGATTGGAGACTTACCTGAAACTTCTACCTCAAAAGCAATTGTTAGAATAAAAAGAGTCAAAATTTCTACACTAGGTAAATAGAAGTAGCTTTCAAAACTCAAATGTACAAATGCAAAAATATAAGGATAGAAGGAAAATTTATAAAGTAATATTATTTCTGCTTCTGGCAAAGTTAGAGTACCAGGGACCAAATTTAACTCTCCAACTGAAACAACTAAAAACCTGTACAAAATACATGAAACCATGGCTTTTAGATATTGGCCATTAGGCAACAGAGGATAGCAATAACTGAAAGAGGAGAAATAGTGTGGTAAGCATTTTGATTGCCCCAGCCTACCTACTCCTTTGCCCCTACTGCTTTGTAGGGAGGCAGAACCCAGGCATAGCCTGGCAATCTTTCTAGGTTAAGGAGAAAGGGCTGGTAAATGGGCGAGGCCAAGGTATCTAGAGTTCTACAAGGCAGAGTACTTGAAGAACAGAGAGCTACACACAGAAAGCTGAGCTGAGCATTGGTTAGAGTAGGCATATAAGTATAAACAACCTGAGGCTAGCAAAATTTTTTAAAAAGCATCAGAAAGGAATTTAGAGAACAATTTTCAAAACTCACATAGGGCTAGCAATAGTTAATGTTCCCATAAGACACAATGGAAAACATGTAATTCATAGGACATTAGCTAGAGTATTCAGAGAGTTACTACCTCAGCAGGGGAGCAACATTAACCCTAGATGAAATGTTGCTCTGATTCATCCTAAGAAAACTTAAAAGCAACCTCAAAAGAACAAATATAATATGTGTAAGACCTGTACACTGAAAACTTCAAAACACTGCTGCAAAAAAGTTAAAGAAGACCTAAGTAGGGCCGGCCCGGTGGCGCGCTGCTACAGTGCGCCGCTTGAGAGTGCGGCGGCGCTCCCGCTGAGGGTTCGGATCCCACATACAGACCGGTTCCCGCGCACTGGCTGAGCGAGGGGCGGGCGCAGCGCCGAGGGTTGCGATCCCATTGCCGGTCCCAGTCCGGTACGGGCGCAACACTGAGGGTTGCGGTCC
Organism: Galeopterus variegatus; assembly: GCF_000696425.1. Lineage (NCBI taxonomy): Eukaryota > Metazoa > Chordata > Mammalia > Dermoptera > Cynocephalidae > Galeopterus > Galeopterus variegatus. The sequence continues at coordinate 76,861 of NW_007727803.1, read as the reverse complement.
ATTGCCGGACACGGAAAAAGACTAAAAAAAAAAAAAGAAGAAGAAGACCTAAGTAAATGGAGATATATACCATATTCATGGATCAGATTACCCAATATTGTTTCGATATAATTCCCCCCAAGATTGCTCTATAGATGAAATGCAGTACCAAACAAAATTCCAAATTGATTTTTTGTAGAAATGCAAAGAATATCGAATCCCCAAAACAACTTTGATAAAGAAGAATGCAAGTGGAAGATTTACCCTTTGGAATTCAAAATTTGTTATAAATTTACCATAATTAATACCATGTGGTATTGGTATAAAGACAGGCAATGAGATCAGCAAAAGACAATAGAGAATCCAGAAATAATCTTATATATACATGGTCAATTTGTTTTTAACAAAGCTGCTAAGGAAATTCAGTGAGGGAAGAACAATTTTCTTAACGGATGGTATTGGAACAATTGGATAGCCATATGATTAAGAAACACACCTCAACCCTTACCTTACAACATATATTAAAAATTAACTTGAAATGGGCCACAGACATTAAAGTAAGAGCTGAAAAATCTAGATGAAAACTTAGAGAAAATCTTCATCTTCTTGGCTTTTGCAAAGATTTCTTAAATATAACACAAAAGACATGAAGTATATAATAGTTACATTAAATTTCACCAAATTTTAAAACTTGCTCTTCCAAAAACATTGAGAGAAAATATCTGATAAACATACTTATAAAAATGGACTTTGACCTAGAATATATAAACAATTTTTACAACTCAATGATAAGATAAACAACCTAATTTTTTAAATGGGCAATACAAAGGAAGATATATGGATGCCAAATAGGCACATGAAAAGATGCTCAACATCATTAATCATCAGGGAAATGTGGATTAAAATAAAAATGGCTGATCATACCAATTTTCGGCAATGATGGAGAACAACTGAAATTCTCATATGCTGCTGACAGGAATGTAAAATGGTACAATCACTTTGGAAAACAGTTTGACAATTTCTTTTGAAGTTATATATACATCTACCAGATGACCCAACAACTCCATTCTCAGGTTTTCGCCCAAGAGAAATGAAAGCATCTATCCACACAAAAACTTATACATGAATGTTTATGAAAGCTTTATTTTTAATAGCCAGAAACTGAAAACATCCCAAATGTCCATCAATGGGTGACTGGATCAATGAATTGAGGTATATCATACAATGAAATACTACTCAGCTATCAAAGGAAAAATAATTAATACATGCGACAACATGAATAGATCTCAAAAAAGTATGCTAAGTGAAAGAAGTCAGGCAAGAAAGAGAATATACTGCATACATGTTTATAAAATCCTAAGAATTACAAACTAATCTACACTGACAGAAAGCAGATCAGTGGTTGCCTAGGGAGGGAGAAGGATTTTCTAAAAGAGGTGGGAAAGAGAAATCACAAAGAGGCCAAGAAAACATTTGGAGATAATGGAAATGTTTATTATTGTATTTTGTTTGTGGTGATGGATTGACAGGTTTGCACATCTGTTAAAATATATCAAATTGTACATTTTAAATATATGCAGTCTAAAATATGTCAATAAAACTGTTTCATAAAAAAATACCAGAGTTTGACAGAAGGTATTGTATATGTGAAATTGGGCTTCAGCAAATGCAGTAAAGTCTAAAAACTTCTGCAACTAGAACTCTGTGATTATTCCTATTAGAAGATGTTCAACTTTGGGCAAAAGTTATAGCAGAGTAGAAAACAGAGATTGCTGCTTTTTATCTAGCCATCCATAGCTAAAACGTTTTTATCTCCTCCAAGAAGAGTGGTTAGTGACTGTAGATATAATTAACCACTTAGAAGCTTGCATTTACTGTTTTAAAACCTATCTTTAAATTATTGATAGCTTTGTTTTATGTCTTTAAATCAACTTCAATTCTTCTCATTCTAAAGTACTCCATTCAGCCATTGTAAAAATACATATGTAAATCTGAGTAGTGACATTGGAACTTCGATCTTCATCTTGGTGTAGACAAGGGCTATTCCTGTTTGAACCGGGCAGGATGCCAGTCATCCTGATACTGGTTCCATCGCTAGCCCCCAGACAAGAACCACACCTGAAGTGGAGTTGTCACACTACCCAATCTGACACAGGTTGCAAAACAAGAGATTAATGTAGGAAAAGCTTAGAGATAGAACCAGAGGATACATGAAAAGAAGAATTTCCTTTCCTAGATGAAGAAACACAAGTTCCCCTGCATAAAAATGTGACATGCTTCTTCCTTTTTGCTCTGTAATCTCTCAAGAGTCTTAATCTGAAAGACTTCTCATAGAAAAAGGCAATGCTGTTGTGATTTCAGTAAGTCCTCTTGCACCAACATTGATTCACCCTTAGAAACAGATTTCAGCACATTTTCTGAAAAAGAAGATTTTGTTTTATATAGCATACTTTTCTGAATCATTTAATATGCAAATACAATTTTCAACATGTATTCATCAGAGAGTTTCACACCTAAGGATGAGAAATTTTATCTAACACTTTGATAACAGGCATCTTTTAAAGCCCTTAATTTTCATAAGTAGATGTTAAATTAAGCACTACACCACTTAATTATACACAAGTGATTAAGATACTTCCTTGTTTTTATTCCCATTGAGAATGTATTTAGAGAATAGAAAATAGACTTACAAACTTTGCGAAAACTGTACTGTTGTTCTTTCATGAATTCTATTCTTTTGCAGCTAAATTTGTGCTTTTAAGAAGACATCTTTCTGCATTCTTTGCCTCAACAGATTGGCAAATATTGATTAAATTGCCTTCATTTTGAAAACTTTTCCAGGTGTTCCACTTGCCTTTTTTTTTTAACCATGTCTTAATTTTATTCATTCTTGGCATTTATTGAAGATAAACTAAATGCCCAACACTTTGGTAAGTAATGGTAAGTGAGCAACACATGGATAAAAAAGATTAATTGGCCCACACCTTCAAAGAATATTAATATTAATATAATTATATTATATGTTGATTATATTATATTATATTTTATATACTTTACTAATTATATTAATATAATTATATTCATATTCATGTTAGATATGAATCTTCCAAGATTAAGCTAATAGAGTTGGGAGATACATAAAAAGAGAACATATAATCTTATATAAGATAGATATTGATAAGAGCTTAACCTGAACAGTGCTGGATGACTGACTTTTTAAAATACTGAGGGAAGGTAGAAAAAAATAAGATAGGAAAAGGAAAGTAGGCCAATGTAGGAGGCAAGTCAAATGTCTTTCTCCCCTCCCCTCCTGACCTGCAGGAGCTACCGCACTCATCTGTCCAGAGCCAGCCTATGAAAAGACCAACAACTCACATTACCAAACTTCATCCATATGATCTACAAAATATAAGATAAGGAAAGGGACTAGTTGGAGCTGGAACAAGAGAAGGATGAAAGGGGACAAAAGCTGTGGTGTTTTGGAGGGAAGGGCAATGGCAGAGCAAGAAAGGGAAGGAGAATTGAGGAAAGAAGATGGATTCTTATTTGGTACATGGTGTAAGTTATGCAACACCTAACTTTTCACAAACCTGTTCAATGTGTACACTCTAAATTTTTATCACTAGAAGCATTGAATAAAGAGCTGTTAGAACATTCTCAAATTCTCTGTATTTATTTTCCTGGCAAAGAAGAGTCAGTAGATACCCCTCTGGGAAATACTGCAAGGAGGGAATCTGCAAAACTTTTCTCTGACCATTTTTCCCTTCCCCAAAGTAAAGCTACCAATGCTCCTTTGGGGCAAATAAAAAGAGCCTGGTGCTTGGAAATAAATATAAGACAATAGTTATTAAGTGACATGAGAGAAGTGTACCATACTTTGGGGGCTCAAAGAAGAATACATCACTTCCTGTTATGGTGATCTGGTAAAGTGTCACAGAGAATATGTCATTTGATGTCCATCAACAGACAACTGGATAAGGAAAATGTGGTATATTTACTCAATGGGATATTGCTCTGCCATAAAAAAAATGAAATTCTGGGCCGAGCCCGTGGCGCACTCGGGAGAGTGTGGCGCTGGGAGCACAGCAGCGCTCCTGCCGCGGGTTTGGATCCTATATGGGGATGACTGGTGCGCTCACAGCACTCACTGGCTAAGCGTGGTGCGGCCGGTCTCAAAAAAAAAAAAAAAAGAAAAGAAATTCTGCCATTCACAGCAACATGGAAGAACTTAGAGAAAGTTATGTTAAGCGAAATAAGCCAGGCACAAAAAGAGAAATACACATGTCCTCACTCATAAGTGGGAGCTAAAAGAAAGAAAGAAGGAAAGAGAGAAAAAAAACCCCACAATAATGCATTGAAATTTTTTTAAAAAAGAGAGAGAGAGAACAGAACTGTGGTTATTAGAGGTGGGAAAGGGAGAGGGGAAGAGGGTTAGTGAGAAATTAGTTAAGGGTTACAAAGATTGATGACATTTTGTTAACATGAGTTTACTAATTATCCTGATTTAATCACCACATATTGTACACATGTATTGATATTAAATTCTGTACCCCACAAATATATATAAAAAATTATCTTTCAATAAAAAAACTGTCAAAAAATAATATATGAAAACGAATGAAATACTGCCATTTGCAACAACATGAATGGACCTTGAGAGAATAATATTAAGTGAAACGAGTCAGGCAGAGAAAAAGAAATACCACATGTTCTCACTTATTGGTGGGAGCTAAAAATAAATAAATAAATTCACTCACACACACACACACACACACACACACACACACACAAAAATCCGGGGGTGGGGGGAAGAAGATATAACAACTACAATTTTTTTGAAGGTGTTACAACAAGCAAACGGAAAGGACATTCTTGGGTGGGAGGGGGGAGAGGGAAGAGGGAGGGAGGTTTCGGTGATGGGCCATAATAATCAACCACATTGTATATTGACAAAATAAAAAAAAATGAAAAAATGAAAATTAAAAAAAAAAAAAATATGTCATTTGAAGAGGGTGGGAATGACAGAGTTGAACAAGGAAAAAAGGCATTCCAAGTAAAGAAAACAGCAAAAGCAGGAAATCACACAAGTTTGGCTAGAATACAAGGTACATGAGGAAAGTCTTAGAATATGAGGCTGCAAAAGGAGGTTAAATTAGAAAATATTTTGAATCAAATTAAAATGAAAAAAAAACACATCAAAATTTGTGAGATTCAGCCAAAGCAGTACTTACAGAAAAACTTACAGCATTAAGTGCCTATCTTGGAAAAGAAGAAAGGTCTAATTTTCATCTGGAGAGACTGGAAGAACAAACTAAATTCAAAGCAAGCAGAAGAATGAAAATAATAAAGATAAGAACAGAAAACAGTGAAATTAAAAAGAGATGCACGGGCCGGCCCGGTGGCGCACTGCGCTAGTGCGCCGCTTGGGAAGCGCGGCAGCGCTCCCGCCGAGGGTTCGGATCCCACATACAGACCGGTTCCCGCTCACTGGCCGAGCGAGGCGCGGGGGCCACCCCCAGGGGTG
>NW_007727803.1:6921-70476 GCF_000696425.1 Galeopterus variegatus | reverse complement strand
GCCGAGGGAGGCTCGGGGGCAACTCCAAGGGTTGCGATCCCGTTGCCGGTCCCGGTCCGGTACGGGGGCGACACTGAGTGTTGCGATCCGTTGCCGGACACGGAAAAAAGAAAAAAAAAAAAAAAAGAGATGCACAATAGAGAACATTTATAGAACCAAAAGATGGTTCTTTGAAAAGATCGATAAAATCGAAAGATACTGAGAGATACACAGTGTTCATGGATTTGAGGACTAAATATTATTAAGATGTCAATTCTCCCCAAATTGATCTGTAGATTTAATGTAATCCCAATCGAAAACCCAAAAGAAGTTTGGTAAATATATAGGAAAGTAAAGGTACTAGAATAGACAAAAATATTTAAAACCAAGAGAAGATCAAATTTGGAGAATTCACAGTACCTGATTTTTCAGACTTACTATAAAGCTATAGTGATCAAAACAGCATAGTATCAATGAAAGGACAAAAAACAATGGAGGAGAATAGAAAATTCAAAAGAACATCACCACGAGTATAGTCAATTGATAGTAGGCAATGGTGCAAAAGCAATTGAACAAGTGCTAGATGCTAGAACTGGACTTACATATGAAAAAATTTTTTTTAAAAAATTAACCTTAACTGATACTCATAATTTATACCAAAAAAAAAAAAAACTCAAATTGATCACAGACCTAAATGTAAAATGTAAAACTATAAAAATTGTAGAAGAAAGCAAAGGAGAAAGTCACGTATTTGCATGAGGCAAAGAAATCTGAACTATGCCACCAAATACATAATCCATAAAAAGGAAAATTAATAAATTAGACTTCATCAAAATTAAATATTTTGTTCTATAAAAGACATATTCAGAGAATGAAAGGATAAGCTATAGACTAGAAAGAAAACACACATCTGACAAAGGTCTTATACACAGAATATAAAAGAAACTCTCAAAACTCGAAAATAAGAAAAGAAATAAACTATGAGCAAAAGATTTGAACAAACACTTGACCAAAAAAGATATATCAATGACACACAACTACATGAAAATATATGCAACCTTATTAGTCATTAGGGAAATGCAAATTAAAGTTGCAATGAAATATCACTACACATGGACTCAAACCAAGTGCTTGCAAGGATGCAGAATAGCTGGAACTCTAACACATTGCTGTTGAAAATGTAAAATGGCATAACCACTCCAGAAAATAATTTGACGGTTTCTTAAGAAGTTAAACATGCGCTTACTGCACTCCTATGTATTTACTCTAGAAACATATATTCACACAAAAACCTGCATGTGAATGTCAATAGTAGTAGTATTATCCACAATTTCAAAGTTACAAATAACTCAAATGTCCTTCAATGTATGAATGGATAAGAAAATTGTGATGATCTATACAATGGAATACTACTCAGCAATAAAAAGAAATGAACTACTGATATATTCAATTACAAGGATGAATCTCAAATGCATTATGCTAAGTGAAAGAATCCACATCCAAATATTATATACTGTATAATTCCATTTAGGGCATGTTCTGGAAAAAGCAAAACTATAGAAACAGAAGAAAGATTAGTGATTGCCAAGGATCAGTAATGGAAGAAGAGTTTGACTACAAGGGTACTATCATGAGGAAAGATTTGGGGGTGATAAAACCTGTGTACCCTGATGGCGGTGATGGTTACATAATTCTATGGATTCTCACAACTCATAGAACTGCATACCAGAAAAAAGAAATTATATGCTATGTAAATTTTATAAAACAAATATTAAACACAATGAAATAAAGATAGTTTAGTGCTATGGAATTTTTGGCTGTGATTAGTAAATAGGAGGAAGCAGACAATGATTTTTGAGTAGAAGAGTGACACAATCAATCTTATATTTCAGGATTCCCAGGATAAATTAGAGATTAAAGGAATGGGCACAAATGCTGAACTGAAAGAAGGAAGACCATCGGGGAGAGGGTAATGAGTCACCTACCATGATGACTATGAGAATGGAAATAGAGGATGAAAGAGAAGGAGAGGATGAAAATAGCAGAAAGAAGAGGAAAGAAACAAAGGTTACTCACAGGCCTTAAATCAGGTGACAAAGCTAATAGTGGTGCCATTTGCAAAAACAGGTCAATCTGAAATAGTACACTATTCGGTTAAACAGAAAATGAGCTATCCTGAGGGAAAAGTCCAGAAGGCAAACAAGACTGTATAGCTCTAGATCTCTGAAGTACAGAAAGAGTTGAAGGGATTGAGTCACCAATCTGGAGATGTTTGAAACTTTAGGGATAGACAAGTTGCCAAGTTAGTAGAAAGGATAGAAAAGGAATGAAAATACAGGGGAAGGAAGGAAAAGAAAAGATGATGATAGAACCCTAATTAACATCTGCTATAGATACACATTCATTTTCTTTTTTTTTTTTTAAAAGATGACCGGTAAGGGGATCTCAACCCTTGGCTTGGTGTTGTCAGCACCATGCTCAGCCAGTGAGCAAACCGGCCATCCCTATATGGGATCCGAACCCGCGGCCTTGGTGTTATCAGCACCGCACTCTACCGAGTGAGCCACGGGCCGGCCCTCACATTCATTTTCCTAATTACTTAGAGAAGGTTCTACTTACCAAACTAGAGATGGGCTTCTCAACTCCTATTTCTCTGTCCACCGAAAGAGCAGATAATAAGTTTCAAGATAAGGCACTTGGCATTGAGTATCATGATGAAGATGCCCTGTTAGGAAAACCCTCAGAAAAATCCATTAAACAATATCCTACAAGTCGGCCAGGAGTCACTGCCAAAATACATTTACTTACTCCCTCCCAAAGTAATTCATATTTTTCCAGGACAAACTAGCTTTTCTCCATTCTTTTTAACTTCGTACTTTTCTAGCTATGACTCTTGTTGATGACATGATACAAACTGACTGAGAACACTAAATGCCATCTTCAGTTGAGCTTCATCATTTTAATATCTTAGCTCCCCAGTACAGTTACTCTGAAATTCCCCCCACAAAATTAGCACAATGTAAGTAATGAAACATGACATAACCCTGGTTGACCCATGCTTGGACAAACTGTCTTCCAAGGATGCTTGCTTCATTATATAAATCAATGTTTACTCCTTATGGGCTATAATTTTAAAAGAAAAAAAACCTTCAAAGAGTCAAAGGCTGTTGCTAAGTCAACAAATGAAAAAACTACAGTAGAATGAGTTGAACATTTATGTAATAGAGGAGCTTTCTCCTTATTAGGGTTGAAAAGAGTTTGTAAAGTATTATGAGAGATAATTCTCAAATGACTAGGGTCTACTTTCAATTGCTCAGGCTTTTTGCACTTATTTTGCTTTCTTTTTCTTTTTTTTTTTTTTTTCCTCCTCACTAGTTGGTGACATGCTAAGCAAAATCAATTCTGAGGTTTACTGCTTGTTGATTTTTTGAGAACAAGGAAAGCAGTGTTTGTCAGATAAGACACTATGTGGTAGAGGTGTAAAGTTATGCTTTATAGTTATTTTTCAGTTTAACTAGAGACAAGTAAAATACTAAAAGGAAAAAGATCAGATGATAACATCTTCAAAATAATTGTTGGCCGAACATGCATTCCTTGAAGAAAAAGTAATTTTATAATCAGCAAGAGAAACATTTTAAAAATAATTATAAGATTATATTACTCTAAGTCAACATTGCTTTTATTTAGATTCTCAATATTTCTTATCTTGTTTAATGAAACTGACTCTCAGTCTATTGCCCTGCTTCAAGTCTTGCTACCATTCACTCAGTCCTCTACAAAGGGATCTTCCAAAAATCAAATCTGATTATATCACTCCTGATTTTTAAAAAAAAGGACTCTTAATTATTCTTTAAAAAAATCAAAACCAAAAATTTTAGCCTGTTACACAGCCACTTCTCAATCCAGCTCTAGCTCATGTTTGGACAGTCTCCACCTCCTCACCACACGCACAAACTCACACCCTTCACTCCACAAGGCTAAATTGCTCACCATTTACTAGAAAGCTATTTCTTTTCCAGTTCCACGATTGTTACCAGTGAAGGAACTAGGGTGAGAAGAGTGAGGTATTTGCTTCAGGCACAAAGTTTAAAGGGATGCAAAAAACTCAGTAATCAAAGCAAATATTTTAATAAAATATTTTTTTAAATCATAATTAATTTAAAAAATTAATGTAAAGAAATAGGTGATAAACAAAATATCAAAATTTTAAATAAAGACAGTATCAGTTTTCCTTTCATTCTGCTTAGGAATGTCCTACTTATATTCAAAGACTAACTTAAGTCTTAGTTCCCTAAGGGGACTCTCCTGCCTGCCCAGAGCATAGCATTTTTCTCTGCCCTCTGACTCCACAGCCATTAATTCTTGTTTAATTTGTGTTGTACTTACCTCTCCATGGACTCACCTTTTTTCTGAACTGTGATAATTTTTAAACCATCTCTGCATCCCAGTGATTAATATACATCAGGAGTTCCACAAATATTTGCTGTATGAATAAATAAAGTGAGCACAGAGTAAGACACAGAATTTGGAATGAGAAACAGAAATTCCAATTCCACTTTCATGACTCATATATTTATCAATTTTATAGTGCTAGGTAAATCATTTGAGTCTTTTCTCTATCTTTAGAATGGGAATGACCTTACTTCCACAGGGCTTTTGGAGGCTAGTCATTTAACACACTTTTTTGAAAGAGAGTTCAAATAGAATAGACTTTTATTTATTTATTTGAATTGAAGAAGTTGAAGAGAGGAGAATGTGGTTTACCCAACAAAAGAACTACATCATTGAAAGCAGAAGCAGGAAAAGCATCAAGTACACTTTTTGGGGAACTGCAAGGGGTTTGGTGTGGCTCCATGTAAACAGGGATGGATCATCAGAAGATGAGACAGGAAACAAGGTAAGCAGAGCCTAGACCACAGTTGAGGCTTTCATGGGATCCTCACCTAGAAAGTCTTAACTCTAGTCAGGAATATATGACAAAATTCAGTTAACCTTGAAGTGATAAGAATGTGTTTCTGCCAAAATTGTAAATGGGGTTCAGGAGCTAAGTTGAATTTGGCTATAGAGGAAAAAAAAAAAAAGGAAACTAAGCCATTGCACATTCAAGTGTGTGAACTACTGTCTATTTCAAATGCACCACAGAATGAGATTTAAAAAGAAAATTATAGTAGGGATGGAAAGAAAAAAAGAAATTCTTGAGATATTGGGGAAGTAGAAGATATAAGAATATAAATATTGAATCTATAAGATGTTGAGGAAGTAGAATATATAAGTTTGGCAACAGACTGCAAGGGGGCAGAGAGGTTATTGAGAGTGAGGTATTCAGGTTAAAAGTATTAAGGCATGAGGAAATATAAGGCATGAATAGATATACCAGCATTTTAAATTTTTCTAATACAAAATCAGCACTAAATTATCTTGCCTTAGTGCTAGTCAGTTTTCTCAAAATCCCAGTTCTATAGTTTTGTCCAAACATTGCTTAGATCTCAGATGTTTCCTTTCCTGTCTTCCTGCATGTAGCAATTAAGAAGAAAGAAGGAAAGAGAGAGAAGGAGGGAGGGAGGGAGAAAAGAGAGATGGAGAGAAGAAGAAAGGAAGGGAGGGAAGGAAGGAATTATGACAAGTAAATAAAATGAAAACACATCTCTTGAAAGTTTTTCCATAACTAAGTTATTGCTTTTATTACCAGGAAGACAACTGCAATGTATCCAGGCTATATTTGAGTGAGTGAGTGTGTGTGTGTGTGTGTGTGTGTGTGTGTGTGTGTGTGTGTGTGTGTGTGTGTACAGAATATCTTTATTCCAATAGTAAAGAGGACTCAGTGAACAAAAAATAATCTTTCAAGTGATTATTAATTTTCCTTCTTGAAAGGGCTGTCTGTGCCAGCCTACCAGCCAGGAGTTCTATCACTTGCACTCAGCAGCTAACTCTACCCAGTTAAGATACTCATCAGCCTTTCTTTATGTCATAGTGAAACCTAGGGATGCCTGGGTCATAGGAACCAATCTTTTCATAATGTGTTGTTATGGGTTGAATTTTATCTCCCTCGTTCCACAAAAAAGATATGTTGGAGTCCCAACCCAAAGTACCTCAGAATATGACCTTATCTGGAGACAGGGTCTTTACAGAGGTGATCAAGTTAATGAGGCCGTAAGAGTGGTCACTAATCCAATAGAACTGGTGTCTTTATAAAAGTGGAAATTTGGACCCAGAGACAGACGTGCACAGAAAGAAGACGAGGTGAAAAGACATGGAGAGAAGACAGCCATCTACACGCCCAAGAGAGAGTCCCGGAACAGATCCTACCCTCACAGCCCTCAGAAAGAACCAACCCTACTGACACCTTGCTTTTGGACTTCTGGCCTCCAAAACTGAGACGACAAATTTTTGTTGTTTAAGCCATTCAGTTTGTGGTATTTTGTTATGGCAGCCCTAGAAAACTAATACACTTACCACAGCTAATCCCACTCTAGCCACGAGGAAACCTGCTTAATAAAAAGGACCTAGCTGTAAATTTGAAAACTAGGTTTGCCTATAAGCAAGACATTGTCTCTATAATTAGAGAAGTGCATCTGTTTCTATGACAGTGCAGTTTCAGTGGTACTTGAGCAATGATAAAAATATGCCTGTCATTTTGTGATTGACATTTCACAAAGGAAGAGGATAAACGTCTACTTAATAGACTACTTTTGAGGAATAAGAATTTTCATGTCACTTTAGAATGGTCATTCCAAACTCAGGAAGTCAAAACTATAAAATTACTTTGGGATTTTTTTGGGGGGGTGGGGGGTTAATTGTGTACTCGTTCAACTTGTAATTCTGGAACTGTGACATATGAGTTGGAGAAGTGAATTGTTAATATGAAAATAGGGATTTCTGTTCTTAGTTATAGAAATTTATTTAAATTCTAGCATTGGCAAGGCTATTGTTTTGAAGAGATTTACCAAAGCAAATCTATCAGTTCTAAAGTCCGATTTCTATATGCTAATTTCAAATGAAGAACATACTTGCAATTATTTTTCTCACAACCTCATGAATCCATAAATGACTGCAGGAAATTAGATATTTACCTGCCATCTTCCTAAACATTCCATCATTTCCAGATTGTTTTAACGTTTCAGTCCCTTGATAGGAACTAATTTAAACATGCTCTCTTCTCCCAGAACTTGCCTCTCCCCCTGCCTTACATATTTCTGCTAATGGTAGCACTATTCTTTCACTTGCCCAGGTGAGAACTTAATCCAACATATCCTTCTCTTCCCCCATATCTAGTCAATTATCAAGACCTATAGATTCTATGTTTGTACTTTGTTTGGCATGCCACTACTTCATTTTAATTTCACTTACCCATCCTATTAAAGTAGCCCATTAAATGTATCCCATCTCCAAAATTTTCCTCTTTACTCCAGCCTACCTAGTTTAATGTTTCTTTTTGCATGATGTCATTTAAGTTACTTTTTACTCAGAATTCTTGAGATGTTCTTAATTTCTTAACAATAATATTCAACATGTAAGGATTTTTTTATGATTTATATCCTATTTATTCTTCCTTCTTTATCTCTTCCTATTTCTATTTAGTATTTCCACATGTACCTCATTTTTCCTTTTTTCTACATAGTTCTTCATAATTTTCTTTTTATTCAGAATGCCCTTACCTCCTATCTCTACCGTTCTACCAATTCTGCAAGACCCATTTCAAAGATAAACTTTTTATTTTTCTGAAATCTAATATAGCCACACAATCTCCTACCCTAAACCCTTGGGTCCAGCAGATTTCTGAATTCAAAATCTCTTGGAGTTAACATGGGCACATTTCATTTATTATTTAACATCCCCAATGAAATCTGGCTAGTCTTCTAAGATCAAATGCATTAATTTTTCTGAAATAAAACTTATAAATAAAATCACACTGAGTGGGATAAATAAATACTATAGATAGTTTCATGTCAGTTCAAGTCATAATTTGCAAACAAATGAGCTTGGCCACACTTATTTTTTAAAAACTCAGTTTTCAGAGCTTTATAGATTTTGAAGTTGTGGATAAGGGCTTGTGAGCCTGTAATATTTTTCTCACACTTAAAATGCTTGTGGATTTACTAATTTCTACTTGGATTATATTTCCTTACACCTAAGATATAAGAAGAAATTATTATTTCCCAGGTACTATACTAAATGTTTTACATACGTGCATCAATAAGGAACCTATCACGAAAATAAAAACCACTTCAAGAATTTACAACAGAGAAATTAATTCAGGGAATTGGTCATACAAGGAACTGAAAGCCAAACCAGGAAGAGCGAGGTAAGCCAGACAGGCAATAACATAGGAATAACAGTAAGCCATTACCACCCCTAGGATGGAGAGACTAAAGGAAGAGGTGATGTTGTAGGAGCCCAGGGACTAGGGACACCTGAAGAAAGTAGGAAGCAGGGTGAATCTGTCCAAGAGGAGCTGTCAAGATGTCCGTTCTTCCCAACTTAACTTATAGATTTAATACAATCCCATTCAAAATCCCAGCAACTTATTTTGTAAATATCAACAAACTAATTCTGAAGCTTATATGAAGAGGCAAAAGACCCAGAATAGCCAAGAAAATATTAAAGGAAAAGAAGAAAGATGGAAGACTGACACAGCCCAACTTCAAGACTTACCATAAAGCTGCTATAATTAATACAGTATGGTATTGGTGAAAGAATAGACAAATAGATTAATAGAACAGAAAGAAAGACCAGGAAAAAACCCACATAAATACAGTCAACTGACCTTTGAAAAAGGAGCAAAGACAATAAAATGGAGCAGATAGTCTTTTCAACAAATTGTGCTAGAACAACTGAATATCCATATGCAAAAAAACAAATCTAGACAAAGACCTTATACCCTTCACAAAAATTAACTCAAAATGGATGATAGACCTAAATGTCTAATACTATAAAACTATTAAATTCTTAGAAGATTACATAGGAGAAAATCTAGATGATGGTGGGTATGGCAATGACTTTTTTAAATGCAACATCAAAAGCATGATCTATAAAAGAAAGAATTGATAAGCTGGGCTTTATTAAAATTAAAATTTCTGTTCTGTGAAAGACAACATCAAAAGAGTAAAAAGACAAGCCACAAACTGTGAGGAAATAAATGCAAAAGATACATCAGATACAGGATCGTTATCCAACATATGCAAGGAACTCTTAAAACTCATTGGGCCGGCCCGGTGGCGCACTGCTACAGTGCGCCGCTTGGGAGCGCAGCGGCGCTCCCACCGAGGGTTCGGATCCCACATACAGACCGGTTCCCACTCACTGGCTGAGCGAGGGGTGGGCGCAGCACCGAGGGTTGCAATCCCGTTGCCGGTCCCGGTCCGGTATGGGCGCAACACTGAGGGTTGCGATCCGTTGCCGGACACGAAAAAAGACAAAAAGGAAAAAAAAAAAAAAAACTCAAGAAAACAAGAACCCAATTAAAAAATAGGCCAAAAACTTTAACAGACCTCAACAAAGAAGACATACAAATGGCAAATAGGCATATGAACAGATGCTCCACATCATATGTCATCAGAAAAATGCAAATTAAAACTATAATGTGATACCACTACATATCTATTAAAATAGCCCAAACCCATCACACTGACAAGACCAAATGCTGACAAGCATGTGGAGCAATAGGAACTCTCATTCATTGTTGGTGGGAATGCAAAATGGTACAGCCATTTGCACGACAGTTTGGAAGTTTCTCACAAAACTAAACATGGTCTTAAATGTTTATAACACTCCTAGAAATAACATTCCTTGGTATCTATTCACAGGAACTGAAAATCTATGTCCACATAAAAGCCTGTACATGAATATTTATAGCAGTTTTATCCATAATTGCTAAAACCTGGGGACAACCAAGATGCCCTTCAGTAAGTGCATGGATTAATAAACTGTTGTACATCCAGACACGAGAATATTATTCAGCACTGTTAAAAGGTAAACTGAGGCACAATAAAATTTCAAAGAGTTTATTTGAGCAAACAATGATTCATGAATCAGGCACCTCCAAACCAGAAGTGGTTTTGGCATTCCAACAAGGGAATACAAGGGGAAAGCTTTTTTGGACAAATGTAGAAGTAAAGCAAAGGAAATATTTGATCAGTTACAATTATACAGCTGTCTTTTAAAAGTGTGTCCTACTGGAAAATCCCTAATTCCATAAGTTAGATGGCGGCTTCTAATTACCTGAGTTTATGTTTCATTTTTCTTTAATATAGGCATTTACAAGAAAAAGCCCAAGGTAAGTTTCACTTACGTTTGTAAATAAAGCAAAGTAAGAATTACTTATGAGGCCTAACTGGCTTTATCTGCTAAGAGATTCTTCAGGCCTGGTCTCCATTTTACTTTACTTTAACAGCATTAAAAAGGAATGATCTATCAAGCCAAGAAAAGACATGGAGAAAACTTGAATGCACATTAGTAACTAAAAGAAGCTAATCTGAAAAGTCTATATACTTTATGATTTCAACTGTGTAACATTCTGGAAAAGGCAAAACTTTGGAGACAGTAAAAAGATTCATGGTGGCCAGGAGTTGGCACTAGGAAGGAGAGATAAATGGGCAGAGTAAAGAGAATTTTTAGGAGAGTAAAAATACCCTGTATGATATTGTAGTGGTGAATATATGTCATTATATGAGTACATTTATACAAACCCACAGAATGTACAACACCAAAAAGAGTGAAGCCTGATGTAAACTATGGACTTTGGGTGATCGCAGTGTTGGTTCACTGACTGTAAAAAATGCACCACTCTGGTGAGCAATGTTGATAATGTGGGAGACTATGAATGTGTGGGAGTTATAGACTGAATGTGTCCCCCCAAAGTTCTTACAGTGACATCCTAACCCCCAATGTGATGATATTAGGAGGTGGGGTCTTTGGGATATAATTAGGTAATAAGGGTGGAGCCCTTAAGAAAGGGACTAGTACCCTTATAAAAGAGAATCTGGAGAGCTCCCTTGCCCCTTCTGCCACATGAGGACACAGGGAGAAGATGATTCTCTATGAACCAGGAAGCAGGCCCTCACCAGACACCAAATCTGTCAGCCCATTGACCTTAGACTTCCCAGATTCCAGGACTGTGAGAAATAAATTTTTATTTTTTACATGCCACACAGAATATGGTACTTTGTTATAGCAACCCAAAAGGATTAAAATAGCAGAAATATGGGAAACCTCTCTACCTCTGCTATGAATCTAAAACGTCTCTAAAAAAGTCATTAAATTTAAAAAAATAATAATGATAGCAAAGGTTGGATATTTGTAACAGGGATTTGGGTCTGTTACCTTTCCTCAAATTCTAAAAATGTTCAAAGATCATCTGTAACTGTAAACTGCCTTAGATCCCCAGACTATTTTCCTCTTGACTTCCTTCAGTACTCTTGGATGAGCGCCCTCCAGCTCCAGTTATTTATTTGCATCTACTTTGTCATTGGGTTTAGAACATACTGTGCTTTTGTTGCTATTTGTTCTAGTACCTCTGACCTTTCAGCTTCAAGCTGGAATTTGGGAGGGAAAATCTTCTCAGCATCTTCCTTAGCAAAGAGTGAAGCACATAACTGATAGAACCTCTTCTTTTTTTCTCATTCCTAAAGTCTATTTTCACCTCATCGTCAAACTGTGCTACATTGGATTAGGTTGTGACAAAACTGAGAAGTAAGGGAATCTGTGTTCTATGTTTTTAGCTACCAAACTCCCCATCCCCAAAAGCCACCACTCTTCACCATGCTGTACCTTTCAGTGTCGCTCTCTGACAGGGAGCCTAACATGCTCAGGTGACCCTGTTCCTTCCTGCCCTAATTTCACAAATTCTCACTGATAGTGTCAGATGACTCTGACATGGAATGTACCATCCTTGACTGAGTAAAAAGGAAGGAAATATAAAACTTGGTCTTGAGCCTCGGATCTATCACAACTTGAATTTGGGGGGGCAGTTATTTGACCTCTCTGACCTTAAATTCCTCATCTAAAAAATTTGAATGATAATAATTACTACTATCTATGGTTGTAGAAGAATTAACTATATAGTACCTGTAAAGTGAACTGCAAAGCACTAGACAAGTTAGTGCTTAGATATTATTATTGAATTCCATAAAGCACAGAAGTCATGATGCTCTTTAGGTAAATGATAATTTTCAAATGTCTTCTTTGTTAGAGAAACATTCATATTCATGGTGACATTAGTGGGCAGTTGACTGCTCCCCCCACCTCTCTCAACCATTATTCCTTCTGCTCTGGAGCATTTACAAACAGAAATAAAGGAGATAGTGAACATCTAAAGGTACAATTTAACATCTAAAGGTACAATTTCAGGTTCCGAAACAGCAATACCAACTCAAGTATGAATAAGATGACACTATTCCCATAAATTTTTTTTGGATAGAATTCTGCTTTTAATGTTTCCAGATAAACTGATATTTTAGACTTTAGAGAAATCTCCAGAGGGTTTGTTTTGGCCTACCCTTTCTCACAAGGATTTTGAAATTAATTTTGTTGTGATTCCTATTATCGGTTATTTCAGCCATGGACAATTCTAAAATTAAATAATTAAACATTATTTGGTCTATTATTTTTGTAATCTCTTTGAAATATAGATACAAAACAAAGTGTTTAAAAGTAAATAAGAAGTATCTATTTCTACTTGCTTTCTATGCCTTTCTTTTTCTAGGCTTACACTGGGATGCAGACATGAGCTTCAAGGAATCTGCACACTTCCCTAAATTACATAAAATCGTTGTGTGTGCATGCATCTTTATGCAGAAAGGGTTCTTACTCTTCAGTCCTCATCCCTGACTTAATCAAGGTGAACAATGCCTTACTGAAAACCAATCACAATGGGTGTCTGCCAACTTACTTCTGAGTTTTCTTTTGTTTACTACAAAGCTGCAGGTCTTCCTTCAAGAAATTGTAATTTGTTTGCTGTCTTAGAAACAGCAAAACTCCAATGACTGGCACATCACCCGCTGCCCAGATGAAAGATAAATGCAAATAAATGCATCCTGAATGTCTCCTTTTACTCTCCCAGCCTGCTGAAGTATCTCTCTGGAGTTTCCTTTGCAGGACAACTTGGAAGTTCCTTTTGAACAGCTTCATTTTTTCATTTTTATTGGATAAGAAATTACATTCTGTTCAGCAAGGAACACATTATTCTGTCATAGCTGAATAGAAAGAAAAGCATTTTCAAAATGAATATCAAATAGAGGACAGATATAATTTTTGAAAGAAGTTTGGCTCAGTAAGGTAAACAGAAAAAAAATTCTGAAAAGATATTTATAGGGAACAATGACTTTTGGTCATGCAGGACTCTATTTGAGAAAGAGCAAACTCCTTTCTATAATTATTGACATTCATTTTTTTATTTGTATCAGACATTATATTAAGAGATGCTCAAAATGGCAGAGCATTTTGCCCGACTTTAAATACACAGAAGAAATATACACCTCTCTGTCTGACCAAGTAAGTTATTTTCTGAGTGTAAATTAGCTCTTTCTAGAGTACCATTAACTTTTTTAGCATGAAAGAACTTCTAGATATAGAAATAGTACACTGAAATAGCATACTAAATGAGCAGCTTACCCTTCCAATAAGATCAGAATCACTATGCTATAAACAAAATAGTGACTGATGTATAACATTGAGCACGTATTTACTGCCCACATGCTACATTCTTCATGCCGTCAAGAGCAACTAACACACTCTATCAAAAGTGACAAACCTGAGTCAGACCTCCTCTTTTGCTCCAAAAAAAAAAAAAAAAACTCTGAAGTGAACTGATTAACAGCTTGAAGCTTAGCTTGAAGCTCAAGAGTTTATCCTGACTACCCAGCAATGCAAGAATTTTACGTGAGAAACTGTACACAACCTGACAGGACTCTAGAAGGTAGAGTACAAACAATGAAGAATGGAAGAGATGAAAGCTGGTAAGGGAAAGAGAAAGAACACTTGTTCAACTAATGGGAAGAGAAGGGGTGTGTCAACTAGCAGCGATCACTTTAGACACGGGCAGGCCAAGCACTGACCTCTAGGCTGTGATGTGAGGGCTTTGAGAAAAGCTTTTCCTACTCATAACTTCCCCTTCTCCCTCCTCCTCCTCCAGTTCAAATTAGGATCCACAGTCCCTTATTGGAAATCTAAGAGCCCAACTGTAACTTGGACTTCTGAATTTTTTGGACTTCTGAATTTTTTGGACTTCAGAAAGTTAATAGAGTGCATATACCTTATATTATATAGCACCCCATAGTGGGGTCAAGGGCAGCACCCCATATGCATTAACATTTCTGCTACAAAATATATGAATATTCACATTAAATGAGAAAACAAAGACTATAAATAGCTTATGTTAATTCATATCAGGTTTGTACCCAATTGAGTCAGGTCAGCATTTGTAACCAAATTATTTTCCCAAAATGGAATATTGCTATATTAATTCATCCCAACCCATCTTTCCCAGCTCTCACACATATGCCTTTTCATAACAATCACCAGTTGCCTGAGTGGTTTCAAGTTCTCTAGATTTAATTTTAACATTTCAATAAGTAAGTGTTGAGTTTCCATCCGACATAGAGTAGAAAACCTCCTCCTCTGCCACCCCTACCATATCTCCAAGTCTTCTCTGATTTGTTCTTACTGCTGGATTTCCATCTTCCCTCACATCTGCCTTCCGATGGCTGTTTTATTTTTTCTGCCTCATGTGACCCAACTATAAAACCCAGTTCCTTTTTTCCTTCAAGTGTCCAATACAACCAAAGCAAAGTGGAGATGGAGAGGAGAAGACAAATACAAGAGGTGTTAAAGCTATAGAATAAATGGCACTTAGCTTCACTAAGCTGCAGGAAATGAAGGAGAGATATCACATTCCTGGCTTGAGTGGGTGGTTAAGGAATAGTAGTTCCTGCCAACACAGATATAAAGAAGTTTCACTGAAAATACCTTACATTCAATAACAGAATTTTGCTGAAGATATAAGGAAAATGGGGGGGGGGGTTATACCTTGGCATAACACAGAAAAAATGAAAAATTTTGATTTAAGAACTCTCATTAATTCCCACCACTCAGGATTTTAACTATGTTTCTTGAAGGACTCCAGACTCTGGTCATGATGCTAGGGCTCCTCTCTATGCATCTGTGCTGCCAAATGCAGTAACCACTAGCCAAATGCAGTAACCACTAGCCACTTGTGGCCACTGAGCACTTCAAATTTGGCTAGCCAAAATGGGGATGTGCTGTCCAGGTAAAATATATTGTTAAAATTAATTTTACCTGTTTGTTTTTATTTTTTGACACAACTACTAGAAAATTTAAAATTAGTATGAGTCACATTATGTTTTTATTGGATAGTACTGATCTAAATCTTTCTCATGCCTTCGCCTTCTCAAGGCTCTCTCTTCCCCCTCTCTCTTGGTCTTCTTTCGGAAACTCAAAAGTCTCCTGCTCAGTGTACTAAGCAAGCAGTACAGCTCCCTCCTGATCTCAGTTTCTGTTATCTTGGCCAAGCCCAAGCGGCAGGAGAAGGTGAAGAGGGAGTGTAGGGCACAGTTTCCTACCTTATTCTCTGAGTGGCCATTAGCGTACTTTCTGAAATATAGTCTATCCTCTCCCAAAATGAATTCTGCTGACTTTAAAACATACAAATATTCTCTCTATTAAAAACATATATAGAAAAACATTTTTATTAATCATGAACTTTGTAGACTCTGTGTAGAATATGAACAATCTGAAATTCTTGACTTCTCGTCCTGTTATTGAACTAACATGCAAAATCTTGAACAGTGCCTGATTCCTTATTTGAGTCTCTAGATCACAGGAACAAGACTGGGAAGGTAAACAAAAGAAGGCTGACATTCTCTAGGGAGATTTTATCTGAGGCATGGCAAAGCCTGATGAAATAAGTCTGCCTACTGTTAGAGAACACCTTTTCATTTACTCATTTACTCATTGAATGTGTATTGAACACCTACTAATGTTAAGCAGTATGAGTGCTGAGCAGTACAAGCTCCGAATGCCCAAATTCTCTGGAGGCAGTATGCTTCTTCCCTGGAAACCAAGTGCTCATAAATAAAAATGATTGATTTCCTATATTCCCACACCCGAACATTGTTACCTTCTTATGCTATATCTTGATGGTTAAAAAACAAGTCTTATAAGTCACCTTTTTGTTAGAGGATAATAATAAAGATAAAATACTACAGATATCAAAGTTCTACAAATCAGGCTAAAAGATAAGAAAAAGAGAAAGAAAATTCCACAGCTTAAATTTATTTCTATAGCTAATAAAAAATATCTTGCCTTTTATTCCTTGAAATCACTACCCTGCTTTATACAATTTAAGAACTCGGGAAATGTGACAGTCTATAATTGTCAGCTCTTTTTTTTAGAAAAAGGATATGAGAATAAAAAAGATTACCAAGCTTCAATAAACATCTTCAAGAGCTATAGAAATATTACTAGTTCTTTCTGAGTCTTATGAAGCAATTTGTTATTAATAACTATCAGAATTTAATTCAATCTTTGTGTGCTATTTTTCTGAAGGTAAATTTAGTAAATTAGGTGAACCAAAAGAAGTTATTCTAATGCACATTTATTTCATAAATGTGTAAAAAATCACCTAATTGCTAAAATTACTAAATCCATATGTATATCCAGTTCTAAGTCTTCTCTCTTAATTAGACACTTAAGAAAAGATCAAATTCATATTTAATAAATGGTAATAATAGTAATTGGTACTACATATTTACTATGAGCTAGGCACCATTCTAAGCACTTTTCATGTATTGATTTATTCAATCCTTATAACAACATTAAGAGGTAGGTATAATTATCATCCACCTTTTACAAACGAGGAGACTGAAGCACAGAGAGATTAAGTAACTTGCCCAAGGCAGGTAGTTAGTGGCAGACTCAGGGTGATGCCAACCCAGTTAGTCTGACTCCAGAGTCCTCACTTTTCAACACTGTGCTCAACGTTTTAATAAAATAACAACAGCAATAATAAATGGCATTTGATGTGGTTATTTGTTTAATTAATGATGATAAGATTGTCTGAAAACTTACATCTTCTGACAAAACTGAAAACAAACAGATAACAAAACAGACATCAAAATCAATCTGCCCAAAACTAAACTGCAGGCGCAGTCACTCAAAATGATCCATATAAGACAGGAATTTACCTCTGAACCTCACATGGAGTAGCCTTGACTGTAAAGTTGAAACAAAAAGAATTGCTGGTAAAGCTAAAAAACAACTCAAAAAAGTGCTATCCTGGATTAAAGACTTACATATAAAGCCTGAAACCATAAAACTGCTAAGGGAAAATACAGGGGAAACATTTCAGGATGTAGAACTGGGCAAAGACTTTATGAACAAGAACCCAAAAGCACAAACAACAAAAGAAAAGATAAATAAATGGTATTATATCAAACTAAAAAGCTTCTGCACAGCAAAGGGAACAATCAACAGAGTGAAACAACAACCTACAGAGTGGGAGAAAATATTTGCAAACTATACATCTGACAAGGGGTTAATAACCAGAATATACAAGGAACTGAAGCAACTACACAGTAAAAAAAAAACAGATAACCAAATTAAAAAATGGGCAAAGGAGCTGAATAGACATTTTTCAAAAGAAGACATACAAATGGCCAACAGACACTTAAAAGAATGCTCAACATCACTAATCATCAGTACTGTCAGGGAAATGCAAGTTAAAACATTAAAGTACTGTCAGGGAAATGCAAGTTAAAACAACACTGAGATATCACCTCACCCCAGTTGGACTGGCTATGATCAAAAAGACAGAATAACAAATGCTGGCAAGGATGTGGAGAGAAGGAAACACTCCTACACTATTGGTGGGACTGTAAATTAGAACAACCACTATGGGAAACAGTATGGAGGTTTCTCAAACAACTACTGGTAGATTTACCATACGATCCAGCAATCCCACTTCTGAGTATATACCCAAAGGAATGGAAATCATCACGTTGAAGGGATACCTGCACTCCCATGTTCATCACAGCTCTATTTACAATATCCAAGATATAGAATGGAAATCATCACGTTGAAGGGATACCTGCACTCCCATGTTCATCACAGCTCTATTTACAATATCCAAGATATAGAACCAACCTAAATGTCCATCGGTGGATGACTGGATAAGGAAAATGTGGTATATATACACCATGAAATACTACTCTGCCATAAAAAACAATGAAATTCTACCATTTGCAGCAACAAGGATGAGCCTGGAGAAAATCATGTTAAATGAAACAAGCCAGGCACAGAGGGGAAAACACTGCCTGTCCTCACTCATAAGCAGGAGCTAAGAGAAAGAAGGAAGGAAAGTACGACCACAGTGCTGTGTTGGACTTGCAGAGGGAGAGAACATACCTAGGGTTGTGGGGGAGAAGGCAAGTCAAGGATTAATTGAGTGGGGGACACAGGGAATAATCACAATTTGTGGTAATGGGCATGCTTATAGTATTGATCTGACCATCATATCTTGGGCACAGGTGGTGACACTTAGCTTTGTACCCCATGAATATGTATAATCAATAAAATAAAAAGGTGATAGGCTACAGGAAGATCAGTTTGAGTAGTATAAAAGAGATCAGTGCTAGAGTCCACGTGAGAAATGATCCAGACCAAAAATTTCAGTAGTAGAAGGAATGAAGTAAGTGGAACATGTGAGGTAAGTAGAACTTGAGTGTATGTGACTTGGTTATTTATTGGATGTAACAAGAGTAGGACACAGTATTTGAGATTGTTATCCAGGGACCTGGCTTAAATGACTTGGTAAGAGAATGCAGATGTTTCCCACCCATTCCACAGGGAGTGAGAAGGAAGGCAGGTTGGAGGGTATAGGTAATGAATTCAGTTTGAGAAATGTCTGCCTTAAGATACGAGTGGAACATTCAGATGGAAATGTCCCAAAAGGGTTGGAAGGATGAGACCTGAAGCTTAGGAGAGAGGTCTAAACTGAAGCTAGAGACTGATCTGTCACCAGCATGTGTGTTATGGTTTATACTGTAGGCACACTACCCCTAGACATAGTGTTTCTAAAGGCAGCCTTCTAAAGTGATTTCATTTAAATATTTCTAATATTCATTAAGTACTACTATACCTATTGCACTGTGATAAGCACCATGGAAGTTCAAAAGGGTGTTTAAGTATATTCTAATTTTATACTCCCTCAAGGAACTTGTATTTGAGTAGAGTAAGAAGACTAACTTGAAACCAAAGCAGATTATGGCAAAAACCATAGAAGAAACATAAAATCTTTTAGTGGATCAAAGAAAAGAAAGAGCATATGAGTTGGGGAGATCAGGGAATATGTAAGGAGGGAAGTGGCATTTAACTGAGGCAAGATTTTTTAAAAAGATCAGGAGGATGAAGTTATGCCATGGAATTCCAACTCTGAAAATTCCAACTGGGAGGAACTAGTGCGTTAGTCAAGACTCAGTTACAGAGAGCAGAATCCATATCAGCTTCTTTAAACAGAAAAGGATTTCTATAATTCCCAGGTATTAAAAAGTTTACAGAGCAATTAGAAGAACTAAATTAACAAACTCTGGGCAGCACGTCCAGGAACAACTCCCAAGATCCCACCGTAGGAATGGGCTTCCAACGCAGCCTTTTCCCCTGCCATAACCAAAGAGCTTCCACTCCTTGCCTCAGTGCTATCCACCTCTGCAGCAATCTACACCAGAAAAATGGACACTTCTTGCTCTCCCTCTCTTCACTGCATAATTCAGGTCCAAATTTAAGTTCTATATGAATTCATCTGATTAGACAACCTTAAAACACATCTGATACCCTCACTTTAATAGAGTCTCGGAGATGTGGGTTTTAGCTTTCCAGTCTCTGCAGTACAAAAGGACACACTAAAAGGAAGTTGGAAGACATGATTGGCAGCACAATTTGCATATCTGCCATACTGAGCATGTCCAGTTACTTGTGCTTAGGTTAGGAACCAACCATCTATCCACCAATTCATTTATTCATCCACTCAAAAAACATTTTAGTGTTAATGATATGCCAAAAATCAATATTAATTTTACACCTCTGCCTTCACCCCAACTTCTATACTCTGAGAACACATCAATTCACTATTCGGCTGGCATTGTACTCTTGCCATTTCTTAACATAAAAAGTGGGACTTTATATTTTCTTGCCATTGGCTTTTGTTGCTTGAAAATGCTAATTTAGCTATTGGCTTTCAGTGTTAAAATCATTTGACTACTAATTATTTGATGTTCTTATCTTGCATCTGGTAGCAAAAGCTCTCATAGCAAGTCTGAAATATGGAGGATGAAAAATATCCCTCAGTATACTCATTCCTATTCATCTGAAGAACACAAATTCTCATCTTTGTTTACTGATCATCATTATTTTGCAGAGAAAAGGGAAATCTCCCACATTCTTGGTGGGAATGTAAATTGGTATAGCCATGTGGAAAACAAGGTGGAGTTTCCTCAGAAAACTAAAAATTCAACTATCCTATGACCTAGCAATCCCACTACTGGGTATATACCCAAAGGAAATGAAATCAATATATTGAAGAAACACCTGCATTTCCATGTTCTTTGCAACACTATTCACGATAGCCAGGAGATGGAATCAACCTAAATGTCTATTGACAGACCAATGGATTAAAAAAAAAATGTGGTATATATACACAATGGAATACTGTTCACCTACTTTTAAAAAAAATGAAATACTGTCATTTGCAGCAATGTGGATGGAACAGGAGACCATGATGTTAAGTGAAGTAAGCCAGGCACAGAAAGACAGATACCACATGATCTCACTCATATGTGAAAGCTAAAAAAAAAAGTGGTTCTCACAGAAGTAGAGAGTAGAATAGTGGTTACCAGAGGTGGGAGAGGGGTGGGAGGGAGAAGTGGTGGACTAATGAGTACAAAAATATGCTATCTACCCTAAGTGAATCAGTGTATAGTATATGCATGTTTTGAGACAATATATTGAACCCTACAAATGTGTATAGATACATGTTAAAATTTTTAAATGGGAGAAAAATAATCATCATCATTTAGTAATGATTATAATAAGGAAAAAGAAGATTAAAAGAATAACACTAATAATGATGTTGTGCTTGCCATGTGCTGAGCACTGTGTTAAACACTCAACTTAGATTATTTCATTCAATTCATATAACAACTTTATTAGAGAGGTCCTACAATAATCACTATTTTAGAGATGAGGAAACTAAGAATATGAAAGAATAAGAAAATCATCTTATCAACCAATTAGCAGTTTTTACCTAGTATAACTATACTTCTAAGCCCTTCTTTCTAAAATGAAGATAGGAGCCCTTGGATAAAGGCAAGATTTAGTAACATTCCCCTATACCCTGTAAGGAACTCATACATTTTGACTCACAACAAGCTACTCCATATCTATATAATTGAATTTATGATTGTCAAGAAAAGTGACATCTAACTTAACTCTAACATCTCTGAGAAGGAAATTCTGACCCAAAATTTATTTACAAACCATAATACTCCTTTGTATGAACATTGGAAAATATGGAACTCTATTTTTCCATTGAGTCTATTACTTTAACTCCTGTATCTTAAAAGGTTGTGAGACACAAAAATGATACTTCTTACTAAAGAACAGAAAGACAGATTATAGCTCCATTTTTATCAACGTGAACCAAGTCTTGTTCGAAAGCCTAAATTTTAATGGGGAAGTTTCCAGTCAATACGGCAGCACCAGCAGAAGATCAATTACGTTCCTCAAGCCCGGATTCCAGTGACTACCCTGGCATAAGATTATGACATTAATAAACTTAGAAACATGAGACCAGAGTGGCTCACATGGCGTCCCAGCTGGCTGTTCATTTGTGATGTAGCTTTAAATAAGCCATTTAACTTCTTCCCCATTTGCTTCATCATCTGTAAAATCAGGATTAAAAATAAATTCTCAGAATTTGGTCATCATTAATTATTGTTTTGAAAGCATATTAAGGTCTGAGCATTGAGCAGAATAATGTTAAAACTTCCAAATCAGTGTCCTGATTTGTCTTGGGTCAAATATCTAATTTGGCAAGAGATCTTGTTCAATTCCATTTCTCAAAAAGTTCATTGAAGTACTGTCTAGGCAGTTTGAACTGATCCTTTTGAAACACCATACCAATGTCTTTCATTGTATAAACAAGAAAATAAGTGTTTACAATGGGTTGTACCAGAGCATACACAAGTATATGGTAACTGAATTTTCAGTAAAACATCAACTCAGTGGCATGATTTTTTTCTTTGCTACCTAGAAACTTTTGTAATATGAAATTATAATAACTGCTGGCATTTCATTATTATACCACGCAGAGTTTTGGCTAGCTACAACTGACTTAATAGAATAAAACTTGTGAGATAAAATATTTCCTGTCAATTATAAACAACTCTGTTGTCCTAAAGGAAAATACACTTGGCATTAGTAAAATGTCATTTCTGAAACTGACCAAAAATATGTACTTTTTTCCTGTGTGTGGGAGAATTAATCCAGCCAACAAATACTTATTTGACACTATCATGTGCCAAGCAGCATTCTAGTTACTGGAAATACAATAGCAAACAAAATAGATCAAAACTCCTACCCTTCTGGTGCTTACTTTCTAGTAGAATGGGAGGAGAGACAGAAAAATAAGGAATAAATGCAAATAAATAATATACACAGTATGTCAGATGCTGACAACTATTATTTTTTTTAAACAAGAAAAATTACAGAATGTTGAAATAGCTGGAAGGGTTGGAGTAAGGTAAAGATAGCAATTTTAAACAGGGTGATCAGGAAAGGCGTCCCTGGTAGGGAACATTTGAAGTAGTCTTGTTTGTGGCTGTCTGGAGAAAACATGTTACAGGTAGAGGGAAGAGCACGTCCAAAACCCTGAAGCATTCCTGGAATGTTTGAAAACCAGCAAAGAAGCTAGGGTAAAAAGAACAGAGAGAACTAGAAATAGAGTAGTACAAGAGGTGGAAAATATGAGGTATAACTCATGAGGTCAGAAAGGTATCATATTATTCGTGATGTGGAGAATAAATTGTATGAGAACAAGGGGGATGGCAGGGAGATGTGGTAGGCGGCTATTACATTAATTAAGGTGAAAGGCGCTGCTGGCTGTGACCAGAATAAAGGTAATGAAGGTGGTTAGAGTCTCAAAACATTTTAAATATGTAAAATGAGGACTGAGAATTGAAGTGCTGAACTCAGTATCCTGTAGATCACTATAGAACTTGAGAAAAATGGTTTTGGTGGAATGGTGAGAATGAAAGCCTGATGTGATTCAAGTGAGAATAAAAGGAGAGGAATTGATATAGAGAGGAGAGAAAACACTTCCAAAAAAAAGAAAGTCAAAGAACTGAGAGAATCGGGATATTTTTATAGTCTGTTTTCCAGAGAAACAGAACCAACAGGAGACAGATAGATATAGATATACAGATATAAAGAGATTTATTATAAGGAATTGGCTCACATGATTACGGAAGCTGGCAAGTTCAAAATCTGCAGAGCCGATGTCCTGGCTCAAGTCCACAGTTCAAGTCCCATCATGCAGGAGAATTCTCACTTACTCGGGGGAGGGTCAGCGTTTTTATTCTATTCAGACCTTCAGTTGATTGGATGATGAGACCCACCCACATTACAGGGGGCAATCTGCTTTATTCACATCCCTGATTTAAATGTCAGCCTCATCCAAAAACACTCTCACGGAAACATTCGGCACAATGTTTGAAAATCTGCTCAAGATGATCAAGATTTGACTACATACAAATTAAATATTCATTATCTCTGCCATAAAACATAAAGATTGTCTGCTGATCGTTTTAGCCACAACACTTTTCAGGACTCAGTAAATATTCCAAATGAATGAAGGTTCCCTGCCCTTTTCCTCTCATCTGTATATCAAACATATTGAACATTGTGGAGGTGGTTTTGAAGACAATGTTAGGATTCCATGAACTTTTTTCCCCATTTTCAAGAGGGTTGAGTTGGAAAGGGCAAGATAAGTAGCTTCCCCTCTTTATGCATCTCTCCTGTTACATTTATAACAAAAGTGCACATCACTGGACTCTAATTCAATTAATTTATTTTGATCTTTAAATTTAAAAGACAATTGTAGTGACTAACCTTGATTATTTTAAGTTGCCCAGGTTAGGTTTTTGTTATTTCTTTTTGTTTTATCTCTCAAAAGGAATGATATTCTGCTTACATATCCTTTCACATTAGTCAGGGTTCTCCAGAGAAACAGAACCAATAGGATATATATAGAGATATATGAGAGGAGAATTGGCTCATGTGATTATGATGACTGAGAATTCCCACAATAGGCTATCTGCAAACTGGAGACCCTGGGATGTCCATAGCATGGTTTGGTCCAAGTCCAAATGCTTCAGAACCAGAGAGGCTGATGGTATAATTCTCAGTGCAAGGTCAAAGGCCCAAGAGCTTGGAGGTGCCACTGGTGTAAGTCCTCGAACTCAAAGGCTGGGGAGCCTTAGTGTACAGCAGAATCACCAGGAGGGTTTGCCAAAAAATAGACCCACCTCCAGAGTTTCTGATTCGGTAGGGCTGTGGTAGGGCCAGAGAATTTGCATTTCAAACAAGTTCCCATGTGATACTGATAAACTAGAGTTGTAAATGATGAAGGAGATGAAAAGCTTAGTGAAACTGTATGTTCTTCCAAACTTTATTCTTGCTATTTAAGCAATTGAAATATTACAAGGGCTTTGGAATCAGACAAAAACAGTTTTGAGCTCCAGCTCTACATTTGCCCACTGTGAAACTTTGGGAAAGTTATTAAACTTCTTTAATCAATAGTATTCTCATTTGTAAAAGGACTAAAATAATGAAAAACCTATCTTAAATGATTGTTAGGAGGATTAGTTAAAACAGTATATATAAATAACTTAGTTTTATGCATGGTTCATAATAAAGCTAAATAAACACCAGCTGTTATTATTATCATTATTATTATAAGAGAAAATATTCTGCATAGTACCTAACATGCAGTAAGTGTGCAATAAATGCCAATTTCTCTCTTCTGCTTCATCTCACATTAAACTAAATACAATACGCATCTGATTACCATAGGACAACATCCACTGAAAATGGAACAGTTGGTCAATATCATTCTAAAAAAAAATATTTAATGCAGGCTGTATGCAAAGTCCTTTTTTGAGTGCTAGACTACATGGGCTGGCTGGTTAGCTCAGTTGGTTAGAGCACGGCCTTGTAACACCAAGGTCAAGGGTTTGGTTCTCTGTACTGGCCAGCTGCCTTTCCCTTCCACTAAAAAGGAATGCCATTGAGTGCTAGGATACAAAGATAAGGTTCCTACATTCAAGGTTTTTTTCATCCTCTTAAAGAGAAAGGACATTGAGAAACAGTTTTACAGAGTGGAGGCTATATAGCAAATTATTGGTCAAGGGAAAAAAAGCCTTAAGGAGCAGCAGCCATCACTTTCAGCTGGGGTACATAGGAATGATTCATGGAAGAGGTAGATAGTAAGAATTTGTCATATGGGGGCTCTCCAGCATCTAACTGTCCTTTTCCTAACAATATTCCATTTTCCCTTTGGGGAAAGCCCCCAACATGTGTACTTTTGGTTGGAGCTACTATTCTCCATGTACTATGGAAGCAGAGATCCCTTCCACAAACTGGACCCAAAAAGGGATGTACATGAGACTTCATCTAGGCATAAGACATGTGACTTAGTCATAGGCTCTATGGCAGGACTTGGAATCCTGAGGGGGATTAAAGAAGAAGGGATAATTGAAGGTCAAAGTAATGGCAGCAGCAGGGCAATGACAGAGCCCCTACCAGGCTCTTGCCATGAGACTCTTGCTGTGTCTCCTGCTTCTTGGCTTTCCGGACCTTCCTTTGTTCCAGCTGTCCCAACCCTGATCTTCTAGTCTCCTGTGTATTCTGTGAGTACTTCCAGTAAATTCTGACTCTCCAACCCCTTTTGGGAGGTTATCCAGTGTTTGCTTCGATTGCTTTGAATCAAGAATTAGTTGAACATAGAATATGGGTTGAATTTTAAAGGAAAAGTCAACTTCATGAAAGCAGAGAAGAAAAATCATGGTATGATAGAACAAAGAACATGGCAGAGATGTAAGAATGGGTTAGGGGACAATTATTGGACTCATATGGCTAAAACAACAGGTTCATATAAGGAAGTCATGGAAGAACAACTCTCCAGCAAATCAGCCAAGGAAATCTTTAGCCTCTCTCTTTAGTCTTCCTAAGCCCAGTAAGCACAATTTTACTCCTAAGACAAAAATCACAACAGAAATAGTAGAACTCAGCTTGGCCACTCCCTTCCCATTGCCACATCATTCCTAGTGGTGTGTCAACCAAAATTTGTTCACCCCAGTCCATTGACTGGCCACTTCCTTTGATCATCTGCATAACATCTATTCTCATCTGTGCTCACAATGGCCTGCTCTTTCTGGCTTAGAGCCTGTAAGAGTCTCTAATAGTCATTTCTCCATTGGCTCCATTCCAACTCCCAACTCTTCAAGTTGCCTTTAAGTGCACAGTTCTGACCTGTAGCCCATGCAATCCAACTCAAAGCCCCAGACTAAACTGGCCTACCTCGGCATCTATATCCAAGACAAATGCTGATATGTCTTCTTGGCACCTTCACAAGAAGTATTTGTCGGTCTAATTTTAAGGGAAATACATCATCAGAGCAGATATATTCCCGACTGGCTTGAATCCAGCCTCTTCCAAGCACAGAGCATGATGGAGTAACTTGTTCAATAAAAAGTATTTTGGGGGGAAAAAAATCTGGCAGTAGCCTTGTCATGATTGGAATGAGGAAAAACCTGAATACAAAGAGACCAATTAAGAAGAGCAAGCATGACATAGGACTTTGACAATGGTGGTAACAGTGGGATATGGAAGGAAAATAAGGAGATTGAACATTACAAAGGAAAAATAGGCAAAACTTTGGAGAAAAGGAATAGAGATGCATAAAAAATAACTTCATGGTTTTAAGCCAGGACCAAAATAAAGAAATTGAGATGATACGCTTGTTTTGAGAGTCAGTTTCACATAGTGTCATGGAAGTTAAGAGAGCAAAGGAAGCATTTCTTTTTTTTTTTTTGTCTTTTGTCTTTTTCCGTGTCCGGCAACGGATCGCAACCCTCAGTGTCGCGCCCGTACTGGACCGGGACCAGCAACGGGATCGCAACCCTCGGCGTTGCTCCCGTGCCTCGCTCAGCCAGTGAGCGGGAACCGGTCTGTATGTGGGATCCGAACCCTCGGGCGGGAGCGCCGCCGCGCTTCCCAAGCGGCACACTATCCAGTGCGCCACCGGGCCGGCCCAAAGGAAGCATTTCAAGGCAGTCAACAAGAGTGATGGACAAGGCAAATGCTATGAGAGGTCAAAAAAACGAATCTGTTTAAAAGTCTTTAGATATGTTTTCTGAAAGGTCACTGGTTCCTACAAAGAAGATTTTAGGATAGTGATGGGGCTGTATTCAGATCACAAGAAAATAATGAGTAGGCAATAAGAAAACAGAGATGACAAATTTGAAGTATTTTAGGGATGTTTTTGAAGTGAAGGAAAAGTTAAAAAAAAAGAGAGAGAGAGACAATGATTCAAGACATCAAAGTTGAGGAAGGGTCATATCACTCTCATTACAGAGCAACAAGTAAACTATAGAATGGTGTTTCTTATTGATATCATAAGTCAACATTTTTAACCTTAAAAGCCAATGTGTTCTAAAAGGGACTGGCACAATTTCTTTCTGTTAACACCTGTTGTCTTGGCAGGTTATGACATAATAATTGATTACACAGATGCTGTCTCAGAAACATAGGAAAATACACTTAAAACACACAAAGACCGAAGTACTGACAAGTCTTATTCACACCTTTCTACTCTCAAAATGAGCTTGGTTTTGTTTGATGTCAAAGCAAGACATAGAAAAGGGTTTTTAATTCCAAGCTTACACTCTCTCTTCCAAGAACATATTTAAAACTAATTGCTTTATAAAATTCATAGTGCAAGCAAGGACTCAAGTTGCAGAGCAACTACATGGATTTCCGCATTTAGAAACTTGGTCTTTCCAAGTCAGAGAAATGAAAACAAAGCATATATGAAAAATGACTGTCCTGCTGTTACTTGAGTGTTTGCATACTGTTTCCCATAAAGGAGCAGCAATCCAGTGTCAGACTTGTGCATACTCAGAAAAGTAAAAGATAGCATATCGAAAATTAGACTAGAGAAATGTGACTCATCTCTTCTGTTCCTTGCCAAGCTTACCTTGACATTTACTTCTATAAACAGAGTCAGCAAACACTATGCAAAGAAATTATCTTCTGAATCTACATCTGGATTTTTTCTTGACTGCCACATCTTACACAGCTAGGAGAGTTTTCCCCTGTCCCGTCCAATAATAAACTAATAATTAGCAATGCATTTACCTTGTATTGTGTCTTAATTCTAACTTCCTCCTTAACTGCTAGTCTCATTTTCTTTTTGCTGTAACAGTGAAATGAAAAAGGAGAATTATTTTTGCCTTCCAATGTTTGTATGTACAGCATGTAGGTATATAAAATATATAAGTATAACATATCATGATGGCCATGCAAAGGGAACACAGGACACTTAAAATTATTTTGGTGTTGGGGTAATATTGCATTTGTTTCTTCTTTTGCTCATATATTGGAATGTTACTCTAGAATTAAGTTCAGAAGGTAGAAGTGTATAAATTGATATTTATATTAATCCTAAATGTGACCTCAAATACCTTTCTTTTCTTTTTACTTACATAGCTCAACAGAAAAGAATGGATTTTGCAACTGTTATTTTTTTCTTGTGTTCTTTCCCTTAATCAATCTAAAATGATTCAAATAAGATAGTTTGAACCTCAGATGGATTTGGAGCTTGAATTATTTATGTTAGCCTTATGATGATCTTGCTTTCATTTCTTTCTGTTTACAAAACCATGTTCTGAAACTAAGTACTTATTGTAAGTATGTGTCACTCCATATTCTCTATGTACATTTCTTGCATTCTTACTCCTCAGCATCTCAGACACAGCTCCAATTACTGGAACTCAACACAAATTGTTCCTGCTTAAGATTACCGAAGGATAAAAGGATTGGCCACTAGTTCCACATAAACCCACAAAGAACCTCCCATGACTTATTTATACCATTCTATCACCCTCATAATGTTGGTTAAACTCCCTTAGCCTAAATGTCCTATTATAATTTTAGCCCAACTACATGAGGTAAAGTGAAGAGTTTTAGTGCCAATTATTCTATTTACTTGGTCAATTTAGAAAGCCAAAAGATAATTCAAGGTGCTGCTATGGGGGGTTTTGTTTGTTTTTGTTGTTATTTTTGTTTGTTTGTTTTTTCCTAAATTAGTTAAATCCACCTTGTGTTGTACAGACTTTCCCCTCTAAGGTGGGATTAGAAACTCTATAAAATGGCTTCTAAGGATGAGGAGGTTGTTGCAGATATTTAATTTCTACACTTGCAGTGTGTTAGAGTTGAGTTTCTTTTCCAGAATATCTGAAGAAGGAGCTTAAGGGGCAATAATCTGATTAAAAGGTGGGTCTAGGAGTCTTGTTTTAAAGCTACATACACATAGAAATCATTCTGATTTTATTTAGAGTAAGTGTTTCCTTGAGGTGGCTTTAGAGGTTGTCATAAGTTGGTTCCTGAGTGGTATATTGTGAAGTGTTCTCAGCAACTACACATGTAAGGAAATGAGGAAAGCAGGACAGGGCAGAGGGAGAGGTTGAACTGCAACAGAGGTCTCAGCCCATCCCTCAGGGTTCTCTGAAGCGGGAACAGGCCTTCAGACCTGAGCTGAATTGAGGCAAGGAGCTTGGCCTTTGTACCCCCTCCCACCTGACATCTCCACCCTCACCCCAATCAACTAGTCCTAGGAAATATGCTGCCTCCAAGAATGGGATGTAAACTTTCTCAGCCAAAAGAATTTCCTGGGGAGGGGATCAGTTGTGAATGCTCAGCAGCCATCACTTCAGGCCCCTGCAGGAATGAGGGTCTTGGTTCTGAAGGCAGGATTTGGAGTTTGCACCACACAGCCCACTACAAGAGTGGAGATGGAGATTGTGGGGGTGTAAAAGCCCTCCCCATGCCTCAAATAATCCTTTGGTTCCGCCACTGCCTGAGGACCCAAGTTTGCAGACAAATTCATGAAGATCTGAGATTTTTAATGTTTGTGTTTTATGTTGATGGAACCTTTTAACCCATTAAAAATCTAAAACTTGGGAGGGGGGAGGGAGGAATAGGTAAAGGGACAAAAATCAACTATATTGTACATTGATAAAACTTTTTAAAATAATAAATACATAAATCTAAAACTTCTCTTTTTTAATAATTCATATTAAAGACTTTTCCATAGAATAAAACCTTAGTTTCTTAAATCAGTATTTTTCAAACTGGGATTTTTGGAGAGATTCTCAGGGGAGAGAGGATCCTTAGAATATTTTTTGCAAGGAGTTTGTACATTATTCAAATATAAGAAATACTGGGAGTAGTGGCAATATCTGAACCCAAGAATCAGAGTTGAGTTCAAATCCCTCGTGTGTTGCTGCTCACTAACTGTATGACATTAGGGAGAAATTATGTTTTTGAAGACTTTATACTCTCATTCACAAAGTTGTGGTAAAGATTAAATAAAATAATCTTAGGATTCAGCATAGTGCCTGGTATATTTAGGAACACTAAATAAATTGTACATATTGTCAGTATATTACTAAATCTTTCAGTCGCTTTGATACAATTTGTCACACATCTTTTTTGCATTACATGAAATAAGGTGTTAAGAAGAAAAAAATTATGGGGCTGGCAAGTTAGCTCAGTTGTTTACAGTGTGGTGCTGATAACACCAAGGTCCAGGGTTTGATCCCTATACCAGCCAGCCACCCAAAAAATAAAACAAAATAAGACAAAAATTAGAAATCTGCCTCCATAGCTATCTCATCTTATGATCAAACAAATGTGGTGGTGCAATAATCAAGCTAAAAACACAAGCTTGAAGAAAACTAGCATTTTCAAACTCTTTGCTGCTCCAGGGGGGGGAAAATGGGTAAAAAGTGTGAAGAGCCTCATTTAACAAGATCAAAAGAATTGAAGAACTGCTTTGTAAGAGAAGAGAAACTGAGGTTTAAAAAAAAAAAACGAAAGAAAGAAAAGGAAAACAAGCAAGCAAAAATCAATCTCAGTCTCTAAAGACAACTGGTAAAAGGAAATATTAAGTCTACAAAATCATGATCTTAGTGAGTTTTAGACAAACAATAGGCATTTAACAGATATTCCTTGAATTGAATCTCATCATGTGAATAGAGTGAACATGATCTTGTTTACTAAATAGCATTTTTAAAACAAAAAAAAATTAATGAATATCTACCATGTACTCTCTCTCTCTCTCTCTCTCTCTATATATATACACACACACACACACACACACATATATATATAAAGGGTTGAAAGTACAAAGATAAATAAGATGTAATTTCCACCTTTATGGAGCTCACTGTTTAGGTGTGAGAGTGTCATGTCCACAAATCAGCACAACACAGTTAGAGAGTCCACTGGGAGCACAGGGAAAGGGCCACTAACTCTGAAGGGAAGGGTCAAGTTTAAGGTGTTAGACCTGTTCCTATAACCAATAGCAAGACAACAGAGACTTATGGGGTTGTGGGGGGGACATTATTTGAATTTGCTATTTTGGAAAATTCATTCATTCACTAATTATCAAAATGTTTTTATTTGTCTGTTATTGACAAATACTGTATTAATGAGCAAAACAGACAATCTCTGCCATTGTGGCTATAATGCCAGCAGCAGAGAAATGATGGAGAGAAGGGAACAGATTCAAGAGATACTTAGGAGAGAGCCCTGAGTTCTTCACAGAACTCTGAATATATTTCACTTGCCTTAAGAAGCTGCACTCCCCATGCCCTGTGATCCCAATTCTAAAATCTTGGATCCTACAGCTAAAGTCAAAAGGTCAGTCCCTCGATGCTGTTTCCTCTCTTCTTCCCACTGTCTTTTCTAGGATATAAACAATCACACTGCTCAAATTCCCATCAGATAGGAAATTGTGATTCCAGGGAAACAGGCCAAAATTAGACAGCTTCCTTCTTATGAGCAGGACTCTTCTCAATAAATAAAATTCTATTTACTTTGAAACCAGAAAACTTGTTTAATGTCCAATATTAATATCAAAGGGCAATCTTTTTTCTTTTCTTAAGATGACCAAAAAAATACATCTGAGATTAAACACGTCTTAGGACAAGAGTTTTAGGACCTCTCTCGGTCAGAATCTGCCTGATAAAAATGATTTTTCCAGGTTACTATTTTTAGCCTTCATCTTTTTCCTACCAAAATATGTTCTCACTAGTACAAAATGTTAGCTTACATGCAGTAACAGTCATTTCTCCCCAATCCTGTTGTTAATAATAATAACTCCACCCAAATAAAGCAAATGGTATCTGAGTGTTTGAAATGGTGTCAATTAAACCATATTTTAACATTACTATGAAGAATAATTATGTCAAATGACTGTGCTAGAAATTTACTGCTTGGGTTATTGTTTATTGTATTTTGTAAGTACATTGAAATTAGAGTTTGTTTATAATTAAATGCCTTGGGCACATGAAATTCAATGTCCCTTCACTTTCGTAAGCCATCAGGGAAGGGAAGAAGAAGACATTACATTCTTTCTGTCCCTCTCCCAGCTCTGCCAGATCATCCAAATCAGTAAATACTAAAGTTTACAGTCTTTCAAATAGCCTCTGTGAAAGACCTTTCTATAACCTCATATGATCAAGGAGCTCAATCCAGGAGTACAAGACATGGGTACCTTTGCCACATAGTTCCCCCATC
Organism: Galeopterus variegatus; assembly: GCF_000696425.1. Classification (NCBI taxonomy): domain Eukaryota; kingdom Metazoa; phylum Chordata; class Mammalia; order Dermoptera; family Cynocephalidae; genus Galeopterus; species Galeopterus variegatus. The sequence goes on along the minus strand of NW_007727803.1, from coordinate 37,569 downwards.
TGAGCCTGCCAAGCTCACTGCTTCCCTGTTCCTAAACTAGATAGCAACTTGGGGTGTTTCTGTGGCTACAATAATAGAGAAGATGCATGGTCCCCCACCTTTTTAAGGGAAGGTAAAAAATAGCCCACATGAGAAGTGAAGAACATCCAGGCAAGAAATTTGCCACTGGCAACGATGAAAACAACAGACTTCATGGGACTGTCCAGGCTTCCTAAAGGAGATAGTTTTAACATTATGCTTTGAAGGAAGCAGAATACTGTGGGGAAAAAAGCAGTAGCAGGAAGAGCACTTAAGATTGAGGGAAAATATGAGCAAGGAATAAAGTTAAGAAATCACAGTATATGCCCAAGGAAACCTATGAAATCTAATTTGGCTGCAATTTGGTACACAAATGCTAATAAAACAGAACCAGGTAGAAAAGGCAGGCTTTAGGGCCGGCCCGGTGGCGCACTGGATAGTGCGCCGCTTGGGAAGCGTGGCGGCGCTCCCGCCCGAGGGTTCGGATCCCACATACAGACCGGTTCCCGCTCGCTGGCTGAGCGAGGCACGGGAGCAACACCGAGGGTTGCGGTCCCGTTGCCGGTCCCCGGTCCGGTGCGGGGGCAACACTGAGGGTTGCGATCCGTTGCCGGACACGGAAAAAGACAAAAAGACAAAAAAAAAAAAAAGAAAAGGCAGGCTTGGGGGCCGGCCCGGTGGCGCACTGGATAGTGCGCCGCTTGGGAAGCGTGGCGGCGCTCCCGCCTGAGGGTTCGGATCCCACATACAGACCGGTTCCCGCTCGCTGGCTGAGCGAGGCACGGGAGCAACACCGAGGGTTGCGGTCCCGTTGCCGGTCCCCGGTCCGGTGCGGGGGCAACACTGAGGGTTGCGATCCGTTGCCGGACACGGAAAAAGACAAAAAGACAAAAAAAAAAAAAAGAAAAGGCAGGCTTTAGTAATTTGATCTAGGTCCTAGAGAAAGAAGATTGAATTTAATTTAGTAGACTCTTGGAAGCAATTGATGTTTTGAAGAAGAAAAAATATGATCAAATGCTTTAGGAAGATTATTCTGGCAAGAGAAGACAGAGGCAGGAGGTACAGAAAACATCAGGTGGCTATTTCAGGCAAAATGTACTCAATGCCTGAGTTAAAATGATGGTGCTGGGGAAAAAAATGAGGTAAAAGATCCAAGAGCCATTGTGGAGTTAGGCTGTACATGACTAGGCTTCTAACTGTGATTGCAGTGTAAAAAGAAGTAAGAGTCAAAGATTACTCCAAGGTCTCAAACATAAATTAACTGAACAAATCAAATGCCATTAATGAAAAAAGCAGTATCAGAAAGAAAGCCTTGTTTTAGAAAACACACAATGAGTTATATATTTTGTTACTCATTGATAATTATTATTGCTTCTATTTTACAGACGGTAATTAAGATGGTGACTAAGATTCAGAGGTAAAAGTGATTATGTCAGATACCTCTTACATGCCACCCCAGATACCCTCAGCCCCATTTGTTTTGGGGGCCCTGTCCAGTTGGTCCCTCTGAACTTTGACGACCAACTCTGTAAGGGCTCCAAAAGGCTTACTCAGCAGCACTGACCTCATGCCAATGGTCCCTCTTTCATATCCTATCCCATGGCTTCCCTGTTGCCACTGAAGGATCAGACTCTGCCTCACTTGCTCAGGATGCAAGTTCAGGCACACCCAAAGTTAAGGGAAGCTAACACTTTATGGAGGAATCCTTCGAGCAATAAGAGACAAGAGCTCATGGATAAATTCTTCTTCCCAAGATGGATCATCCAGAGATTCAGTAGTTTAATACGACCTCTTGGAAGAAGACCCTTCAACACTGAGTAATCAGGTGCATTTGATATCAGGTGGTACCCAGGCCAGCTCAGAGTATATCCTCGTTGGCTCTCACTCCTTCCTTGTCTCATTCTCCTCACTCACACCAGCTTCCCTGGGATTGCATTCCCTAATAAAAAGTGTCACATAAGCTTTTGCCTCTGGCTTTGTTTTCTGGGAGACCTAGTCTAAGAGGGGTAGTTAAAGCCTTAACAAAAATTGATTGGTTGTATATTTTATATGCATGTTTGGTCACTGAGATTGGTGTGGTGGTCCAGTTAAGCTTCCAGGTATGTGGTAGATTTGCACTTCTCTCATCCTTTGAAAATTGAACATGGCCAATCAAGTGTCGCTCTGGCCAATAAAAAAATATGAATTGAAGAGATGTGGGTCAATTTGAACTCTTAAAGCTTTGAAAGCCAGTTTGTTATTTTCTGTGTCGCCATAAAATAATAAAGTCTTAAATCCGAACTTTTCTAAACATCCTTCAAAAAAATAATTTGGATCAACAAGGATAGCAAATAAAATTTCTCACAGTGCTTGTTTATTGCATGACTCAGAAACAATATAAAATAAAATACTATGAACTTCAAATTGCATGATAAAGCAAAAGAGCAAATATATTGTTTGGGGAGGCTGAGTTCTCACTGAAGGAAAAAGAAGATACAAATATGGAATAGAGGAAAGTAAGAAAGAACTCCATGTGATTTAATTTAAAACAGAGGTACCAATATGAACTCTTTTTTTAATTTTAAAATGTTTCTAGCTCTTCGCAAGGGCCTAGAAGCAGCAACAGCCTAGTAGCATTGAAAACATTTAATTTCAGATTTTTGCTTCTAAATACCATCCCTCTCTTGGTATCCTTAACGAAATTAGTGGTTATAAATCTGGGGCAGAGGGAGTACAAGATGAGCCTGAAGCACTTTTGTTGTGTCATAAAACAGAGAGAAGCTCAAAGACTGATGGAGACAAGTCAGAAAGACACAAGAGCTGTCGTAAAGCCAAATTTGGGATCATATGAGTATCAGAAAGAATAATGATAACGGTAAATTATAAAACAAAAAAGAGTCCACGTAAAAAATTGGGGTAGAGGAGAGCTTCTTTATAGAAGAATGCCAGCTAATAAATGTGGAAGAAATGTTAGAATTAGAAAACCACCTTTGTGCAACCACCAGTGTAATAATTGATTCAAGCAAGAATCATCAATGGATGCACAAACCATTAGGTAAAAGTGTGAGATACAGGATATTTACACATTCTCAAAGCATCTCCCATGTAGACTGCTATAGATTGCAAAGAGAAAAAAACTAATTTAACAAGGGAAAAATCTGCAAATGTCACTTTTGCCAAGTGATCAAATTTTACATCACCAATTTGGAACAAACTGACAATATGTATTCCTCCTGATATGATTCACAGTGCTTAGAAGTGTCTGTGTTAAGAAAACAGGGTATGCAGTGATGACAACCAAAAATGTCTCCAAACATAGCCGACTGTCCCCAAATCATCCCATGCTGACAGTCACTGCTTTAGAGGAAGAGGGCTCATTTAGGAGAATCAGGGATAGAAATTCCCAGCCAAAAGGGCTTAGCTGTGCCTTAGCGACCGGCTCGTCAGCTGTCCATCTGGTGGGGTTTCTTCTCTCCTGATGAGCGAGCTGTGTTTCGGCTCCTCTTCTCCCCTCTTCCTGTCCTCTAGTGTGAGAATGCCCTCCCTCACATCTCAGCTGCTCAGGTACTGCACTGCTGCTCGTCACAACAGGTTCTTTCTGAGGTCCCTCAGGCAAAAAGGCCTGATCTGTACTTCTGCTCAGACCTATCAAGTCCCTAAAACTTCCAACACTTTCACCTTGTGAAGATGCTGCCTTTAGGAATCTTTTTTTTTAAAAAAATAAGATAACATAACATAAAAGAGACCTACCTTTGAGAGCAAGTAACTCTGGCTAGAGAGACATTTGTCTAGTTTAGAGGCAGGAGGATGGCCTAGATGACCTATAGAGGTCTTTTCCAGACTTTTTGTTGATGGCTACCCACTTACCTGTGGTTACTTGCCAGCAGCACCTCTGTTATTAGATGCTCATTGTCTGTAACTGTAGCATATTTTTTTCCAATATCTGACTTCAGTCTTATTACTGGTCACATAGCTCCTCTGTGGATCTCTTGCCATGTGGGAGAAATTTTTATACTTGGGATTACAGAACCAATTGGATCATAACTCTTATTTTAATATAGGAAGTCCTCTAAATATTACTGAAATAAAAATGAGGGGAGGAGCTTGAATCTCAAGACTGAGGCTACGCTCAAGATTCTAGTTTGGCTTTTTTTTTTTTTTTTTTTTTTTTTTTTTAAAGATGACCGGTAAGGGGATCTCAACCCTTGGCTTGGTGTTGTAAGCACCACGCTCAGCCAGTGAGCAAACCGGCCATCCCTATATAGGATCCGAACCCGTGGCCTTGGTGTTTTCAGCACCACACTCTACCGAGTGAGCCACAGGCCGGCCCTAGTTTGGCTTTCAAAAGCTGTTCAAGAATGGGGGCTTCTCCTCCTGAACTCGTCTTCAGCCCAAATACCAGGGTAATAAACCAAAATGATCCTAATCAGTGTATGCCAATTGAGAACCAGAATAATTTTCCCTTCATCTGGCTGATCCCATCTCTAAAGGAGAGGTGGGACTGCGTCCTTTCATGCCAGAGGGTTTGACAAAAAAAGGCATCTCAGATTATCTTACTAAATGTAATGAATTACTTTTTAGATCCTGAAATTTATAATAAAAATACTTTACCTGCGCTGATCACAAAAAAAAAGGAAAACTGGGTATGTACTCCTCTCATTTTCACCACAAAAAGAACAACTATTCAGAATTATTGCAGAATAATTAATCAGAATTACTGTAAAATTCAAATAGTATAATGTATTTGAAAGGGAGGCAAATCAACATGCAAAAAATCAAACGTTCTAAAGGCAGTTCACTGAAAATCAATTAGCTAAATGACTAAATTAAAAAAATAAATCCATTTGCCAACTTCTTGATACCAGCAATTTACAAAAGTCTCACTTAACTATTTGAATAACAGACAAAAGGCTCATTTAACTATTTGAATAACATTTCAGTAAGTTTGAGGTAATTTGTTATAGCAGCAATAGAAAATCAATACAGCCATTCTAGACCAGCCAGTTCACTGCCAAGCTGCCACCTGACTCCAGATACCTGAGCAAGCCCAGCTAATCTCAGGCAGATGATAAACCATACTATCCAATATAAACTTCTATAAAGTTTATAAACAGTTAAAAACATACATTGTAAATTGAAACACAGTAAATTTGTCAAATTCACTATTTAGCAAGATTTTTAGCAAATTAACCAAGATAAGAGAAAATGCTTCAAAAATGTTATTATTTTATTTATAGTGATAAAAAATGTCATATATTTTACTGCTGAATTGATAAAACTAAGTAGAACAGGCACAACAAATAAAAGAATTTAATGCCCACTGTTGCACTGTCCTCTGTGCAGTAATGATTAATTATATATAATTAAAACACAGTAATAAAATATGAAATAATTCAATCCAAAGCATCATACATAATGGGTGCTAATAAGGCATGAGGTATGAGGCATGTGTGTGTGTGTGTCCGTGTGTGTGTGTGTGTTTCACAAGATGACTACAAAAGTTTTCAACTCCTATAAAATATATGCCAGTTGCCTGAAAATCTAGGAATGTGCATCACTTGAAGAAATATATGGAGAAAAAGGCAAGAGAAGGAATTTCTAAAAATACATTGAGAAAAGAAGAGGAAAGGAAAATAAAAAAGGTGAGCACTCAGTCTCTGGAGAGATAAAACAAACACAAAGGCGATTGCCAATCCATTAAGAAATAAACCTAAACCAGATTACCAGTCTAATGACAGGGGACCTTGGGCATAGTCTATGAAGACCGTGATGCAACAGTGTCAGCATGAAGTAGTTCCTGGTAATGGAAAGGCCACCCTGTCCCATTCGAAGGCAGGAAGAAATTACAACTTCATGAGAAGATGAAGCTGCTAAAAGCTGAAAAAATCTTCCTTCATCACCTCATGCATAAACGTGGCCACACACAGACCCTGAATGGTAACATCTGAGTATAACGTCTGAATGACACACCACGCCCTTGGAGTCCACAAATGTTCCAGTCAATACACCTCAGCGGTTATGACCTACACACGTTCATCCTCGTGGACCTTGGAATGTTTCCCTTTTATTTTTAATGTATTACATGATATTTGGTCTTACAAGTAAATCAGAACAGATCCAAAAAATAGTCTGTTCATGTTTTGGTAGAAATGTTACTTGCAAATGATTGATGCTCTTTTTCCCAGTATCTTTTAGAATCAAACCTTTCATGATTTCCAGTGGAAATACCATCAGGTATTGATAGCAAAATTCCAGAGCTTTGTAAATTTTTCCATTACCACTTTCAAAAATAGTTATTTAAATGTAGTTATGCCAGGGATATCAATTTACCACTTATTATCTAGAATCATACAGTCTGGGTGGATAAAGGGGGATATGGTGGGAAGAGAAAAGATTTGGGGAATAGGAAGGAAAAAAATGCTATTAAAAAATTATCCATTTTTGTATTGGTATCAAGATTCATGATTCTTGCAATTCTTGTTATATGTTCAAACATTTATATAGACTGGGCTAAAAAGACTAATGATTTTTCGTCTCCAGATGGAAAAGGTCTTAATTAGAACAATTTGAATACTATCCAAGAACAATGATAATACATAGTACAAAGATAAAATCTGTGGGGTATCTTGAAATAACATCTTCTGATTTGATACCACTATTTCCATTTCTTTTAGAAACTTAGGTAGTTTATGAGAAACTTTTCTGAAATAGCTAGTTGTGTAATCTTAGGCAAGTAACCCTTTAAAAATGAAGTATGAACCCTAGGATTTCTTCTACTTCTATTATTTTATGATTGAGTAATAATTAAATTTATTTTGAGGTGACTTCCTCACCACAGATGTTTTAAACCCACACATTTCTATTGCTTATATTCTTAAAATCATTTTAAATAAATTTTACTCAAAGAGAGGAAATTGCTAATTTAGTCACAAATTTTTTTCTCAGCATATTTTCTTAACTTTAGCTCTTACTTTGTAATATGTTTTAATTCATACTAAAAAAAAAAAAAAGAATTCGCCAGATTTTTTAAAAGACGAATGATACACAATCATTACTAAAGCTTTTATGTGACGTAATCCATAGACACATACAGTAATGCCTTGCACTGAAGACATGCCTAACCAGGCAGCTGTCCCCCACCCTCACACCCAAGACATGCCTTCTTGAGGGAGTAAGGAACGCAACAAAGAACTAAGGCACTGTGTCTACTCTATCTTTGGCTCTAACTAGCTGAGTGAGTTCGGTCCTTCCCTAAGTTAGGTAAGTGCTTGCTACCACACATTGGTCTGGGGCAAGACCCAAGTATCAATATTTTAAAGTTCCTGCCCCTGGGTGATTCTAATAAGCAGCAAGGATTGAGAAGTAGAAAAGCTTGGGGCTCGTGGCTTTTCTAAGCACTCATTCTCGCCTACAATCTGGATGGGAGAAGAGCTGTGAGGTTGAGACATTTCTTGGTGGATCCTGGCCCCACCACAAATCTACTGCATTTGGATACTCAAATGCTTCTCTTACCTCCTCTGCTCGTTTGTAAGCTTTCAGAGTAGGTTCCTTGCCTCACTCATCTCCGTATCCCTCACAGCACCTAGCACAATGAGTCACACCTAACAGTGCTTAGTTCATCATTTTCAGATTAAAATAGAAATGAAGACTAGTAGTTTTGACCTTTGCACCCCAACTTTAGTAAGTGATTAGAATAAGTCAATAGGGAAAATATCAAGTTATCTTCTGTATGAACTAACTTAAAACCCCTGGCCGCAAAAGGTCAATCACATTTGAAATAATACTGATGAATCTTCAGAACCAAGGCAAAAGTTATCAGGTGTCTGGAATATAATATGATCTTCAAATCAGTTATATAATTACAGGGCCATTTTTCTTTTCAAACAGTTTTATGAATGTTTGCAAATGTATGGGCATTTTTAAAATACTAACAATATTTCCATATTATTCAGCTATTACTAAGTTTCTAAATGAAGAAGGTCATTCGATACAAATTTATTGAATGCCAAATATGTTCCAGGTGCTAGGTATATAGCAGTGACAGGAAAGCTTTAGTGGAGCTTACATTTTAGTACACAAGATAGCTCATTAATTATTCTATTAAATTTGAAATGAATGCTATGAAAGAGTGATTTGAGTATATACCAGATGGACATGATTTAGTCATGGGGTCAAGGAAGTGACATCTGAGCTGAGCTTTGAAGAGATAACAGGAATTAACTACGGGAAGAGAAGGGAGACTGTGACTCTGGCACAGGGAACAGCAAGTGAGAAGACCCTAAGCCAGAAGTCTGAAGCCAAAACAAAAGAAGGTGCTGTGGCTAGAGTTCAGAGAGCAAACAGGGAGTGGTAAGAGATAACTCAGGTGAGGTAGCCAATAGGACCTAATTAAAAGTTTTGGTATTTATGGGCCAGCCCGGTGGCGCACTGCTACAGTGCGCCGCTTGGGAGCGTGGCGGCGCTCCCACCGAGGGTTCGGATCCCACATACAGACCGGTTCCCGCTCACTGGCTGAGCGAGGTGCGGGCGCGACACCGAGGGTTGCGATCCGTTGCCGGACACGAAAAAAGACAAAAAGGAAAAAAAAAAAAAAAAGTTTTGGTATTTACCTTACGAAATGATAGGAAACCATAAAAGGACTTAAACACAGTCAAACTTGGCATTTTTGAAACCACACTGACTGCAGTGAGGAAAAATGGATACAATTGGGAATGGGGGGAAACTGAAGGAAAGAGACCATCAAAAAGACTCTTCAAGTAGTCATGTTAAAGAGTTTGTGTCTCCAACAAGAGAGGTGACAGCAGAGATGAAGAGGGATAGATGGATTTAAGAAATATTTAAAACTGAAATCAACAGGTCTTGGTAATCAATTAGACACAGAGGTGAGGGAGCAGAAGGAATAAAAGCTGATTCTCAGTCCTCTGGCTTGGACAATGCTGGTGACATTCACACAAGGAACACTTGAAAAGGTTTAGTCTTGGGGTAGGAAAGAATAAGGTTTTTGAATGATAATAAAGCAAACAATTATATAGCAATAGCTCTGTCCCTGACAGTTTTAGGTGCGATAGATAGATAGGTAGATAGATAGGTAACTGTTTGATCGATAGATATCTATATCTATGTATTATTTTCCCAAAGCCTCATAGCAAGTGTGAGATAGGTTCTATGCATTCCTCAGTTTACTGATGAGGAAACAGAGACATAGGGAGTTGGGTAAATTGCTCAGTCACACAGTTAGTAAATAGTAGAGACCTTAAATCACAAAATTTAGCAACCTACTTGTACTGAGTTTGAGGTGCCTAGGAAGCATCTGAGTGGATTTATCAACTAGTGAATTCATAGATCTGGAATTAATAGAAGTCTGCATTGGAAAAATTTTTATATAAGAGAACATAAGATTGAATTTCAGAATTAAAAACATTACTTGATTTCAATTGATCCTTAGAGACCAAACACATTTTCTCCAGAATAAAAAATGTGAAATGGAGCAGATTAATTTTGTAGTCTCTCCCAAAGGATTTTCTATTTAATTACAACGAGGACATCAACACCACAGCATTTTACCTACAGCAGTTTTCCCCCTTTGCATGTATGATGTGGGGATCAGATAAACATGGGTTCCAATCTCAGCTTTCCCTTATTACAAGTTCTGTGCCCTTTGGAAAAGTTGATTTACCAGTGTGAGACTCAGCTTCTTCATCTATCAAATGAATATTTAAAAAAAAAAAAAACTGCTTTCACACTTATTAGGATGATTAGATTACATGACATATATACAGAACTGGGCATTATATTTTAAAACTGTTTCCTATTATATTATCCCTCCACATGGCCTCCTGATGGATATGTTGTAACAAGGCTGTAATGTAATTTTTGTTACGTTAATTGATATATAATGCCATTGTAAGAAAACATAGACTGAAAAAGAGGAGAGAAAACAGTCTCCACTCAGCCTTCTATTTTTGGCAAGCATCCAAGAGACGTAACATCAGAAGGGAGGATGGTTGATGTTGGGGAGGGGTAGCAAGAACGAAAAAGTTACAGAATGAGGATGTGTGTGACTACCTTGCTTCTTACACTCAAATACTCAGAGTACTTAGAATTCTTTGTGTTAAAAAAAACTGGATATGTATTCCACCCACTTGCTACCACACAAAGAACTTAGAAGTATGCGGCCTGTACTAACTTGTACCACACCACCATTTCATGTGAACTCTTGTAGTAACATCAACCTTTCACATAGGAGGAGCAAGTAGGATTTGTCAAAAAGAGAGCAAGAGATTCTGCAGGAACTTCTAAGTGCTTTTAAAGCAAACATTTGAATCACAACAAGAGAAGCTCACATTTTAAAATTGGGGCTTTCCATTCTGCCTTTTGTTGAATGTTTATTCACCAGCATGCTGGAATTACAAAATTTTCACCAAGCTCTTATTTAAATGCTTGATCAATGCTAACCGAAAGGATGACAGGACCCGAGCTGACAGTTTACTGGCCGGAGAAAATGGACGAGGGCAAAGCGTCAGCAGCAGGAACCGCCGAGAGAGTGAAGGAGGTCCGAGAAGGAGTCCTCTCGGGTAAGGGGTGAGCTCCTCCCGGGTTTCAGCACCAATGAAAGGACAACAGGACCCAAGCTGACAGTTCACTGGAGAAGTTCCGCTTTATTCGGGAGAGAAGCATACATTTATATAGAGCCGGTTCCGGGAGAGGGTGGTTAGTACACGGGGCGGTAGTTGATTGGCCGGGGGCGGGTAATGATTTCTGATAGGGTGCACCTTGGCACCGGCGAGATTGTTAGGACCCGGAAGAGAAAAGCGCCATGTTTTAGGGAGTGCCTCCTTTGGGGTCTTCTATGGGGCCTTACACTAACTATGAATGCAATGCTATAGAAATATAGGTTTAAGAAAAAAAAAAGAATTCTTGAATACCAAGGAGTTCCATGCTAGAAAGGGGAGTTTTAAAAAAAATTTTTTTTAAAGGCTTGATAACTGAAAGAAAAAAAATTTTTAAGGTACCAGCACTTTCTCCATTTGAAGAGGGAAACACATAAAGGGGAAAAGTGAAAGTAGAGGGACTGAAAAAACAAAAGTAGGAAAGGACTTACTCATTTTAGCACAATGACTAAAGCCAGACTGAATCATTCTTCCTTTACATAAACATTCTAGAGTTGTAAGAATGACTCACATCCCCAACACCAGCTTGAAAGAAAAACTAAAGAGGTTAATTTCCGTAAAATTCTGAGCTTGTTACTAGTTCTGAACACAGGTTAACAGAAGGAATTCAGTCAAATACTTTCTAGCAGTTTGAAAAACAACTGTGTTTTAAAAAGTTGAAATCTACTATTTGGGCCTGTATGAGTCTCCACTATAAATAAGCTTGGTGTACACTACATTTTTAAAGCAACAATACTTGCTATCAATTGGGCAGCTAAAAGTCCTTAGTTCTCGGACAAACTTTCAGTGTCTGTCAACCTGTCGATTATACATGGAAGAGGTCTCTGCCTTCCAGCCATGCGGAAGCAGGGGGACTTAGCCCAAGAGAAAGGGAAGTTGGCAGGAACCATGTATGTAATTGGTACTTTCAGAGTTGACTTTTGATTAATGAATTATTCCCATTAATGTAGGAAGCAACAGCAATAATGGCCACATATCACAAGCCCACAGGTGGACCCATCAGAATCTCCAGTTTCCTCTCTGCAAAGTGATTAGAACCAAACAACTGATCCTTCTGACTGAGTAAGCATCCAGGGGTTCTCAGATATATCAAAGGAGAGATCATCCTACAGAGGGAAAAATAAAGGTCATTCTTGAGCTGTTTATTTCAATAATGATTTTTAAATGTTTTCTACCCTCACCTGGTGTTGCAGGATATATTGTAAATGCTTCATAAGCCTCTCAGTTCCATTAAACCATTTTGAGTTGGGCAGCCAACTACTATGACTTCTAGGTTTGCTCTCCTACGACTGCTGCAGCTTCTGTCCTTTGTATCTTATCAGGGAGGCATGGGCTGTGGCTTTATCCCTTAAGGGTGTATTGCTAGAGCTCCTTTATCTAAAGGTCTGAGAGCCCTACAAGAAAAATATCCTTATACACCTTTTACAGAAAAGGAAAAGAGCAGTGGTGAATTACTTAAAATATCAAACAGTGGGTATAAATCACTCAATACCTCATCGCCGTTTTGCTGATGTCAAGTCCATTTCCATGGCAACAGGGATTAGAAATAGCAACCTATAAGAAACACTGGTTTTATTAGAGCACATGGAAGTTTTAGTTTGGTTTTCAGCTAAATCTTGAAAAAACAAATCTTTGACTAATACCTACATGCTATTTTTATCGCTTTTGCTAAGTAATGTTTGAATTATGTATTAAGGGGAAATCATTTTTTTCCCACTTAATAAAGACAGTCAGAAAAAAGATAAGTTAATTTTGAGGGTGGGAAGCATTGAAAGGCTCTCCCTGGTCAACCTTCCCCAATTTTCTGTCTCTGCTCTGCCTAACGAAGGTGTTTGACTACAAAATAATGACAATAATCTGTCCTGATTTGTAGATTTAGTTGCAGGTTAGCTAGCCCCAGGTTTTTTAATTGGTCTCTATCTCCAAGCATGTAATCTCCAGACTGTTTTCATTCACAGACAAAAGAAGTTTACCTTATATAGAGAGACAGGCCTGAGGACATTATATTCTGTAAATTAAATGCCTCACTGTGTTTAATTATTAAACTGCTTCTAAATTTAAGTAGTAAATTGTGAAGCTCAAAGATTCAGCTTAGGAGACAGCATGACATACTAAGGTAAGCAAAAAATCTGTGGTCAGGAAGGTGAGGATGTGAAGAGACTAGAACCTTTTAGGGGCTGACATCTCTCGCCACCCATTATTTCCGTCTTTATTTGTTCATCCTTCAAGGCCTAGCTCAAAACTCACCTATTCTGTGAAGCCCTCCAGGTTTACAATATACAACCAATCCTCATTATTCACAGATTTGGTATGTGTGAATTCACCTAAAGCTAAAATCTATTTGTAATCCCAAAATCAATACTTGCTATGCTTTCAAATTCATTCACAGATTTGTGCAGAACAGCCCGTTCCCAGCTAAGCTGGAACAAAGCAACACTCTGCCTTCTTGTTCCAGCTCTTATATTGTATGTAAATAAGTGTCCTTTGCATTATTTAGTTAATGCCATGTTTGTCACATTTTTGTACTTTTGTTGGTGACTTTGTTGTTTAAAATGCCCCCCCCAAGCATAATGCTTAAGTGCTATCTAGTGATACTAAGCACAAGAAGACCATGACGTGCTTTACATTGAAAATACGTGTGTTCAATAAGCTTTGTTCAGATATGAGTTATAGTGCTGTTGGCCATGAGTTCAGTGTTAATGAATCAACAACGTTTATTAAATAAGGGGTCTTCAAACAGAAACGCTCACTGAACAAGGTCATGAATTGATCACCTGATGAAATTGTTGTAACTGGAGGATCACAGGAACCAAACTCTGTACCTCCCCTAGGAGCAATGCTTAATTGCTAAAGCAAATAGCTTCAGTATTTGCTAATGCAGTGTTTGTGACAACTTTATAGAACATAAGTACCTCAAATAATGAGAATCAGCTGTAGATTAAACTCAACTCATATTGCTTTCATTTTAAACTTGTCTCTACCTCCTAATTAGCCTATTATAATGTCTAGCTCTTCGTTAGTAATTTTTATAAATAGTAAAGTAACATTATCAGCTGTCAGTGATTGAGCTCCCAGTATGTGACAGTTGGGGTACAGAAAGCCTTACAAACATTATCCCATTTCTGGGTGATTCATCTTCCAAATTAAATGGCAAACTCTTTTTAGTCAGGGACCTCATCGTTTTTTTTAATGCATAACATTGTCTAGCACTAAGGCCCATAAAACTTGCTGAACAATGAGGTGGTTTTGCTGTTTTCATTCTTGTCACACATTTCATTGGGTGAGTATTTTTGAAAAGTGACATCATCCAGGTAAATTTTCAATTACAGTTAATTAAATTGATAACAATAATATTTTTAATCCCTATCATGTATTGAGACTTGTAACTTTGGAACACTGTGTTTAGTGCTTTATACACATAATCTCATTTTAATCATTAAAACCACCCTGTTAAAAAACTGATACAGAGAAAGTTTAAGTGACTTTCTAAAATCATAACTCCTAAATGATAAAATTGGATTTGAATGCAGAGGTTCTTACCCATTTCAAGTATGGGCCCTCTTAAAATAAGAAAGTTTCTTAAATTCTCTGGAGAAACCAGTTACAATAAGAACTAAAATTTAAAGTGTTTACTCTGGGTCAAGCACTGTCTAAGCAACTTGCATAGATCAATTTATTTAATTCTCACAACATATCATGAAATGGATAATACTATTATCTTCTTTTTACAGTTAAAGACACTGAGACCTAAAAAAGTGAAGTAACTTACCCAGGGCCACACAGCTAGACAGTAAGCAGCAAAGCCAGGATTCAAACACAAAGTTTTCCATCTCCAGAAACTGGGACATTTTAACTATTTTGCTATACTGCCTTCAACCCATGGATATACTTCCTGAATATGTTGCCATATAATGACAAAAGGCAACTCTGAATTTATTAAACATGTTAAATAAACTTGCCGTAAAAGCAGCCACATATGTTTGAAAAATAGGAGTGAGTGAATGTGAGAGAGATGTTGTTTATTCTACAGACTATTGTTGGTGAACATGTGATTACATGCAGTCCTGATCCCTCCACCACTGGCTAAGGTGTGCTTCAAACTGAAGAGAGTCTCCCAGAATCAGAAGAGCTGACCACAGTTATTGCCACTTGAGTGATTCTGGAGTCAGACAGACCCAAGCTTGACTCTCAACTCTACTATTTACTAGTTATGGGATGTTAGGCAGCTAGCTCACCTTCCTGAGTCTCATTTTTCCATCCCTCCCTTCAAAATGATTATAATACTATCCAGCTCATAGACTTGTGAGAAATAAAATAAAATATATAAAGAACCTAGCAGAACAAATAACAATCAATAAACATAGATTCATTGCCCCAAGAAACCCTAACTCCTCCACCAATTTTGTGTACTTGGAGATCAAGGTCAGCTTAGATAAAGAGGAACTCATTCATTGAACCCAGAGATTTGAACTGTTAGTTACTGTCTTAGCCACATTTCCACAGAAATAGTTTCTGTCCAAGTAGAGAAAAAAACACTGCCCAGAGAATCAGGACAAAGAACCCAATGAAGTAGCATACTGTGGTGGTTAAGTACCTAATTTTGGAATTAAGAGAGAGCTGAGTTTTAATCCAAGACATAATTCTGGCTGGCTTTATGGCCTTGTGTTAATTATGTACTTGACCTGACCCTTGCATTATCTTGTTTGCAAAACAGAGCTATTGTACTGATGACCAAGCTAATGCTTCTACATTTCTGGGACATGGTAGGTGGTAATGTTGAGTAACAGTGGCTGTGAGTAAGGAAAGTGAAGGAAAATGGTCAGGGCCCCTCAGATGTTCAGAATCTTGCTCAGTTTTTGATGTAAATATGCACATGTGCCCAGGTGTTCCTTGGTTATCATCTAATGTAATTGCACGTGTGCAACCAGGTGTACTGGGTTATGGACTTAAGTATAAAGGACTAACAGCTCTGATACATGGTGCTTCTTGGGATGCTCCAGGAGGCCACTAGGGAAGCTGCTCCTAGCTCTGAATAAAGCCTATTAATTTTTTACCCATGGCTCCCAGGATCTTTTCCTATTACATAGCTCATGGACCTGCACATGAAGGGTTTGTCACCCATTCTGTGCAACGGGCTCGAGAGGTCCGTGAGCCCTAGGCCTAGCTTGACATTGTGTGTCTGCCATTGTCTGTATTCTGTCCCCTTTCACCTTGAATGGGGAGATAGGTTCCCTCTTCACAGCTACAACCCACCACATGCATCTGCATCCTCATCCTCTTCAGGGCTTTCAGGATGATAGAATGTCCAGAAGTGATCCATGCTTCAGGACGGCTGCTCTCAGAGCCCCTTCTCCCTATTTCCTGGTGCTAACTAGCCATGAGAACTCCTTCTTCCCCCTCCTATCTGTATGACTCTACTCCCTTCATACCTTCCTCTCTCCAATTCCCTCTACATGCCTCCACTCCCTTCCCCCAACCTCATGTCTAATTTTTGGAGGTGAAAATATGGCTCTTTAAGCAGGTAGCAAAATCTTGGTCTCACACTTAGGCTAGAGATTTCTTTGAGTACTTGCTTCTGTTTCTTTTGTAGATTAGGGGCATTCTCAGGGTACCAAATGAGAGAGTAAAGATAAATCCACAGGAAGCAGATAAATCCTTGCCATACACACCCACTATATGTATATACATATACATACACGAGTATATGCATATACATACTTTACATATAGTCGTTCCATCATATGTATTTCTAAAAGCCTGCTATATGCTGGCCATAATTCTAGATGCTGGAATACAGTCCTCGCTTTCAAGGAGCTTATTTTCTAATGGGAGACACAGGCAGTAAGCAAAAAAAAACCAACAAAACAATAATTTAATGTATTTATTTGCTTGTTTATTGTTTCTCTCCCTCATAAGAATAAATAATAATTTTTATAGAGAGATAATATTATGGAAAATGATGGATGGTGTATTAACCATTTCCCCCATGAAAAAAATAACAGCTAATATTTATATTATGCTAAGATTTTAAGCACTGTTTTAACTACTTTACACACATTAATTTAATATTCATAATGACTCTCTGAAGTAGGTGCTATCATTCTCCCCAAATTACAGATGAGTAAACTGGAATATAGAGAAGTTATATGATTTGCCCAAGGGATAGAATAGAACATATTCACCAGGTCTCTGGCTAGATACTCAGCCTTTTAATTTGTGTTAATCTGTTCCACCTTAGACACCACATCTGTCACAGCAACAGTAGTTGGGGCTACTTCTTGGTTGTGTTTGCAGTGATCCACAGTCATCTTCCAGGATCCATCTGACTTCTGTAGGGCCCAAACTCATGAATTAAATACAGACATGATAAGGACCTTAGTCTCTGTATCTTTTAGGTCTTTAAAAATGGCCTTGATCTCTGCCATTCCCTCCTGCTGATACTGCAATATTATTTTCTATGTTCTATTTTGCTAGGGTAAGGCTGCAATTTCATAGGCTTCCAGGTGGCCTTCCTCAGAATGATAGAACTTACCCCACAGGTGAAGAAACCAGTGTGCAACTTCTGCCAATTTCCATATAGGCACATTCTGATTATACATTTAAATTATACATTTAAGTACCAGGGGAATGACTAGCCAGTGGGTTTGTAGACATAGTGGATTCATTGTGAGCTGAATCTGGGCCACAATTTTATTTATTACCTACTCCCTAATACTCCACTCTAACAGGGGTCCCAGGTCCATGAGTATCAGTGTCAACTCAGACTTATGTTTATCAATTCAATAGCCCTCGAAATGTTGAAGTATTCTCTTTCCCCCAGTGTAGAGTTACCCAAATAAATGGCCATAGGTCTCTTTAGTGGTGAACTAGAGAAATCTTTACTGGATACGCTTGCCATAGTATACACAGCCCATTCTCGAACCCAGACACTCCTTCAGTCAAGGGGTTGCAGGTATGAAAATTGGGTCAGGTCCACAAACTGACTTTTTATTGGAGCAGCTGCCCTCTGCCTTCTGATCATTCATCCTTGAGTGTATAGATTAGAAATACCCTTGTTGGCTGTCCACCTGTCTTGTCCCTGGGATGCCCCATTCTGTTAATCACCTCCATAGCTCTCCATGGGTCTGGATCTGATGGTTGCCACTCCAAAAACTTGTTGCTCATTATGGTAATTAATCCTATCTTGTATCTGGCAGTTAAGTGATACCACCTGGCCTCTATTAGTTTGGTATTTCCTCATGCAAAGCACTATCAGTTAGACTAGTTCTATAACAGTATCTCCTACTGTCAGCATCTCCTGACCTAAAGAGAAGAGCCATCAGTGAGCTCCTCAATGGCATGGATGCCCCTCTCACCAGCACATTTCTTATCACTTTGGTAAACACAAAGACTCTCCTGCAGGACACAGCCAGCTGGTGTGTTTCCAGCCATATCTATTGTTATTCCCTTTAGTTTGCTCACTTCTCACTTCTGTGCTCTGCAGTGGCAGTTCTGACATTTCTATTTCACTTCCAACATTTTGACTATCACTTTTTCTAAGATATTAGCATCATCTCCCTGGGTTCTTGCCAAGCTATAAAATGCAGTATCAGTATCACAGGAGGATGCTCCCATATAACAGAACCTTAAATGTTGTTTCTCTGCGTTTCTAGCATTTCTAATTTCCTGCCTACTGACAGTCATGTAACTAGTCCCTGTCACTCCTTTGGCATATAATAGCTCTTTTCCTTCCTTAGCCGTCCCAGTACCTCCACAGCTGTTAATATGCTGTAATTTGATTCCAGTTATCAGTCTGGATTCCAGGAGAGAGGTGAGGATTGATAGGGGAAGAGGAGGAAAGCTTGACATATTGCGTGGACAGAGGCTTCTACATCATCTTCTAGTTGGTTGGAAGAAGGAGACAGGAGATAGGGGGGAGAGGAATAGCTTCTAACAGGGTAAAGTGAGCCACTTCTGCAGGACCACAGGGTTCAAGAGAATCTGGGGTTCCAAGATTTTCAAGCGCAGCAACTCAATGTTGATGTCCCCATTCTGAGCCTCAGGGCCCTACTCCTTCCCAGACAGAGTCCTGACATTGGTGTAGCAGACTTGCTGGAGCTAAGAATTCTCTCTGAAGCTCTACTCCTAATACCAGCTTTTTCTGCTCCCCTGCTGCAGAAAACAAGTCTCTTCACATGCAGCCAAGAAGTCTTCCCTCTGACTTTCACACTTTACCTTCAATTGTTAATTCATCCTCCTGAGTTTTTTGTTTTCTTTCTCCAGTGCATCAGTGGCCCTAAGAGTCATATGATTCTATTTTCCATATAATGAGTGCAACCTCTGAAAAGCCTGAGATATGACACCCAGCAGAGGTTTCTCTTGAGAGAGTATCACACCCCAGTTCACCTCTGGTTTAAGTTTCAACAATGACATTCCCACAACACACCAGAGGCCCTTAGTGCTCCACCAACCACAGTGATGGACTCTTCACTGACAACTGGCTAGCAGGGGATCCAACTCCAGAATCCCATTTTTCACTCTACTTCCTTGGTTCACTGTTAGCCATACTGCCTTAAGTAGGATTTCCCAGGAAAAAGATTCCAAATGAAGATTTTTATGCAGGAATTGTACTGAGAAGGTCCTGGGATCAAAATCTATGAGAAGTAAAGGAATCAGGATTGGGAAAAGAGAGAAATTGAATTGCAATGCACTCACAACAAAGACCTTAGCCAATCCCATGGAGTGATTTGGAGTTGGGATGGCTATTCAGAGTTGCTCCAAAATTGGGGCAAAGGGACCAAGTCTTTTATGCCACCACCACAACTACCCTTGCAAAGACCACACAGTGCATGTTATCTGCCCCACTGAGACAGGTGGCTCTTTCCACCTAACAGCAATTCCCAGAGTGACCCAGCTAAGCTTCACAAGCTACCAACACTCTCAGAAGCTAGAAAAATGAGTGCTTCAATTGCAAAAGGGGATCTGGACAATTCACCAGAGCATACTGGAAATGTATTGTAGTTATTTACATGTACCTCTGAGACTAGGGTTCCTCCTAGTTCTTAAGAACCCCCTAGCCTTCCTCCAGCCCTGACTCCTGGTATATAACTCTAGTGCCAGCTGCCTACCAGACACTCTAAATATTGCTTTCTTTAAGAATCTTTTTTGTTATCAACAATAGAGACATAATAAAAGCTAACATTTATTGAATGTGTATGATGTGCCAGATAGTGGATAATATTTCACATGGATTAGTTCACTAATCTTCCAAGACACTCTACAAGAATAGAATTTGCCTCATAGGGTCAATGTGAGCATTAAATATGATGATGTGTGTAAAGAAGAAAGAATATATGACTATATGGGGTAAGCTCTCACTTAATGCTAACTTCTATAGATAATGATTTTACAGAAGTGGAAACTGAGACACAAAGAGCCTTGAAGCTCTTACTCAAGGTCACAGAGTTATTCAGTGAGCCAAATGTAAACTTAAACAACGAGATCTTGGAATCTTTTCACTTTGACTCTAGCAATACTGCTTATCCTCTCACTCAAGACTTCTTTTCCTTCATACAGGACCTTACCAAAGCCAAGTGCTTCTGTGCTCTATGACATATATTAAGGTTCCAGGGTTTTCTTCACACCTAACACTAGGGACTACCTTTCCAGAACATTTCCCATCCATTAGGCAATTAAAATTCCCTTTTAAGCCTCTCCCAGTCTGCCCTACTTTGCTACTGTCAATGTTTCTATACCCTGCTGTAATTCAGCCTTCATTTTTCTCTGTACATTGCCTCCTTTCCAGTCAATATTTTTCCTTTTTTTTTTTTTTTTTTTTGTCCTATGAGTGACCTGTTCGATGTTTTTCCTTTTCTGGTATATTTTTGCCTCTACATTTAAGTGAACTCAAGTGGACATTGAGAGCATGCTCTTGAAAAGAACAGTCTATTCTTGGTACCTTTCTTCCTCTCCTCTTTCCTTAACTCCTTGGACTCCGGCTACCATGCCTATCACTCCCCTCTCAAAGGCTTCCACTCACCTCTCATTCACCAACTCTAATAGTATTTTTGGAATATCTCTTCTTCTCTGGTTAACAGTTGACCCCATCATCTACATCCTTTTTAAAACACTCTTCCTTCTCTCTGACCTCCTGGTACCTCAGGTAAAAATTGGCAAAACCTCCTTGCCCTGGACCACTCCTTGCCTTATTGATTGATTCTGACCACATTTACTGAGTACTGACCATGCACCAAGTACTGTGCTAGGTACTCTGGATATACTAATGAGCAAAAACAGACAGAGTCTCTGTCTCTTAGATTGTACTGTGGATATGGCAGACATTAAACAAATAGATGCATTAATAAGTGTGCCAAGTGCTTTGAAGAAGAGGTACATGGTATCATACAATGAAAGGAGAAGTCAGGGATTAGGGAAAGCTTCCTTGAGGAAAGAACCTTTGAGCAGATATCTGAAGGATGATGTATTAGTCCATTTCTGTTGCTTATAACAAAATACCTGGAACGGGGTAATTTATAAAAGAAAATGAAATTTATTGCTTATAGTTTCTGAGGCTGGGAAGTCCAAAGAATAGGGAACACATCTGATAAGAGCCTCAGTGGTAGTGACAGTGCTGGCAGAGTATCACATTCTGAAAACAGCATAGCACAGAGAGAGACAGCTCCTCCTGCATTCTCTTTTTAAAGCCCTCAGAACCACACCCATGACCACTATTTTTAATCCATTTACTAGGCATGGTCTTCAGAATCTAATCACCTCTTCAAGGCTCCACCTTGTAATTACCATAATAGGATTTCCTACCTTCTTAATAGTCACAGTAGGGATTAAGTTTTGGGGGGACACTCAACCCAAGGCAGATGCATTGGCATTTGGCATTAAGTAGGGGAAGAAGGGAGAAGAGCATTTCCCACAGAGATCACAGCATTCACAAATCCAAGAGCATGAGGGAACATGGTAAGTAACAAGGTCGTGTTAGAGGATGAAGAGATAATGTGGCATGAGTTTAAGATGGACATGTAGATTGTGACCATACTACTAATGGCCTTGTAGGTCATGGTCACAAGTTTTTGCTCAGTTCTGAGAGCAATAAGAAGTTGTTGAGGGCTGGCCCGGTGGTGCACTGCTACAGTGGCGCTCCCGCCAAGGGTTCGGATCCCACATACAGACCGGCTGCTCACTGGCTGAGCGAGGTGCGGGCGCAACACCGAGGGCTGCAATCCCGTTGCCGGTCCTGGTCCGGTACGGGCGCAACACTGAGGGTTGCAATCCGTTGCCGGTCACGAAAAAAGACAAAAAGGAAAAAAAAAAAAGAAGTTGTTGAATAGTTTTAAGCAGGGGATGAGGGTGAAACATTCTGACTGCAGAGCTACAGTATGAGTAATAAATTAGAGACAGGCAGAGTGGCTGAAGATAGACCACTAAAGGAACTCTGACATAAATTCAGGATATAGGTGATACTAGCTTGAGCTAGGGTAACGACACTGAAATAGAGGAAAAATTAACATTTTAAGGAAATATTCAGTAGGTAATATTTGCAAGACTTGAGGACTGGTGGGAAGTAAGGAAAGAGAAATAAGCCAAGAATAATACCTAGACTTCTGGCTTGCCTAACTGAGTGAAGGAGGGTGCCATTCCAAATATGGAACAATAGGGATTTGAAGGCGATCTGGGTGCGACATCTGTCACCCCACTGATCACCAGGGTCAATTCGGCTGATCTGACTGGCTAGGCGGGTGTCCCCTGCCTCCCTCACTGCTCCATGTGCACCCCTCCTAAAGCTGCACGCTTGGTCGAAGAGGATGACCTTCTCTGATAGAGGAGAGGACCGTTCTTTGGTTAAGGATATACGAGTAGCTGTGCTCCCCTGCTAGAACCTCCAAACACGCTCTCAAGTTCCAAATACGGAACAATAGGAAAGGACTATGATGGAAAGGAGATAAATTATGTGTTTACTCTTAGACATACTAATTTCAGGCTGCCTTTGAGAAGTACCAAATTGTCAATTGGATAAACATGTTTAGAGCACAGAGGCCTGATCTGGGATGGAAAAGAAAATCTGAGAACCATATGCTTACAGGTAGTAATTTAAGACATGGGCATTAAAAGAAAATGTAGACAGAGAGAAGGAGAAAGCTTAGAAGCAAGCCTTGAGGAACTCCATAACTTGCTAACCTATAGAAAAGAACAAGCCTGCAGAGAAGGAAAAAAAAAAAAGCTAACCAGAGAAAAAAGAGGAAGCCCAGGAGCTTGTTCAGGCCCTGAAATTATGGGAATAAAATCTCCCAGGAAGGAGAAGCAACAGTATCAAATCTGCTAAAAGATCAAGTAAAGTAAGAACTGAAAATGTCCTTTAGATTCGAGACATGGATATCATTGGTGATCATAATGATAGCTGATTTTGGTGGAGTTACAGAATGAAAGCCAGATTAGAGTGGGTTAAGGAGTAAATGGGCCATAATGAGATGCTGCTTCATACCCACTAGTTTGCCTAATATCAAAAAGACAAACAATAATACGTGTTGGCAAGGATATAGAGAAATTGGAAGCCTTATATTTTGCTAGTGGAATTGTAAAATGTTGCAGCCACTTGGAAAACAGTCTGGTAGCTATTTCTTCAAAATGTTAGATAGAGTTACTATATGACCCAGCAATTCTACTCCTATTTATATACCCAAGAGAAATGAACACATGGTTGCAAAAACTTACACATAAATGTTTATAGAAACATTATTCATAATAGCTAAAAATAACTTGTGTCCATCAACTTATAGACAAACAAAATGTGATATATTTATACAGTGCAATATTATTCAGTCTTAAAGAGGAATCAAGTACTGATACGTACAACAGTATGGATGAACTTTGAAAACATAATTCTAAGTGAAAGAAACCAGACACAAAAGACCACATATCATATGATCCTGTTTCATAATAAGTCCAGAATAGAAAAATCCATCCAGATGGAAAATATATTAGTGGTCTCCAGGGCCTAAGGGAAACGGTGAATGACAGCTAATCAATACAGGATTTCTTTTTGTGGTGACGAAAATATTATGTAATTGATTGTGGTGATGGTTACACAACTCTGTAAATATACTAAAAATCTTTGAATATTACATTTTAAAATGATAAATTTTATGCTATATAAATTATATCTCAACAAAGCTGTTTAATTAAAGGGGATAATTAATTAATCAAAGGCCCTACTTTCTAAATTAATAAGTGTCTTAAAAATCTTTTATTAAAACCACAAAAAAATAAAAGTGAGTCAGAGACAACATAGTCTGTGAAGAATATGAGAGAGAGGGTAACAGCTGAAGGGCAGTGAAGACAAAAGTGCCTTTTTAATATAGAAGAGGACATTTAGGGCAGTAAACATCTCAATTTAAACAGACCCTCAGTGTGAAAGTATACCTAGTGATATGGGAAATAACTATACAATGTTTTCAATTTTCCAAAGATGGCTCCTTTTAAAAAATAATATTCATTTTTATCTTTTCTAGCATTAGAAATTACACCATGTATTCATAAATTTTGAGAACCCCTGGGCCAGTCTTGTCATACTCCCCAGAGATACTACACTTCTGATCCTGAGTCCCATCTTGGCACCTTGAACCATTTCACTCTCCAAGGCCAATTGTAACATTAAAATTCCAAGTGTCACCAACTCTGGATTTCGCAGTCCTGGTCTCCAACTACCTGTTGAGATAACAGAACTTCATATTCACCTTTTTGTTACTGCCAACTATTTGCCTGTCCTGTGACTTAAATTGCAGCTTCCTCTCCAACACTGTATTTTGTTTTCCAGACTGAAATTCCCTGGCCACAGCAGTTGCTAGGGCAATTTTTCCAGCCTAGGAGCAGTTCTAATTTCTGATCCCATTCCTTCCTGAAATCTGTGTCCTATCTTAGTTAACTGATCATTCCCAGATGAACCAGAGGATCTAATTAATGTCAGTCCTACGCACACTTACTTAAGCTCAAAAACTCTTTGATATCTGGGACTCCTGTCTCATTTTCCACAATCAGTGACTCAGTCACTATGGTAATCATTTCTTCTGTTTGTCAGTATTCAGATCTCCTCTACTCCAGGCACATAAAACAACTGCATTCCCTGATTTCATGAAATTAGGCATAACCACCTTATTCTTTAGGTCAAAAGTAATCAAAAGTGATCTTCCAAAAGAAGAATTTAATTACCAGTGCCTGACTTTCAGCTCTTTCTTTGCCTGTCACAGTGATCATAAAAGTACATGATATGGATGAGTCATAAGATCAAAGCATCCCATAATGCTGAGCCAACACATGGAGAACAACTGCTCTGAACAGTCACCAAAACCTGCAGAGTGCTTTGCACAAACAAGAAATATATTTATGTTGACTCAAGCACCTGAGACTTTAGGTTTGCTTTTTAATAAAGCATAATTTGTTTTACCCTGATTGATACAGTCACCATGTTCTATCTAATTGAATATGTACAAGTGTATTTATTACATCTGTCAGTGATTATGGAAAACTGGAAACAACTCCAACATCTTCAATAAAGAATTAGTTAAACAGATTATGATATAATTAAATAGCATGTAGCCACCAGGAGAAAACATGTAATGTCATTGAAAGATGTCCAAAATATACTGTTAATATGAAAAAAAAGTTACAAAGCAGCATATATATAAAATCCCATTTTTGTTAAAGGAAAATGTATATACATGTATGCCTATTGAATATGTATATGCACATAAACACAGTATGTACATGTAAATATATGTGTATATTATATTCTATTTATAATACTATATGCAGAGAAAAAACATATAAGAGATTTTGTAAACTAAAATAGAATTACAGGACATTTTTGCCCTTTAAATAATATGTTTCTGAATTGCTGGAATTTTTTTTTTACAAGGATCACAATTTTCTTTTATTACCAGAAAAAATACGTAATGTTTTTAATATGACATTTAACGTGCCATGCCCTACTTTCTATCTCATGAACTTCAGAAGTTAACACATCTTTAATAGGTTAAAAAAATAAAAAATAAAAAGTAAGAACATAACAGTGTTTTGGTTTATTTTTGTGGGGTTTTTTTTCCTTTCATTCCATTTGTTTAAAAATACATATTCACCAGCAGAAAATGTACGTGATGTTCCACTTGTTTATTTCCATCCCTGAATTTGAGACAACTCAAAATTACTTTGTTGATATATTCAATGCTTTCAATGCCACCTTGTTAGTTGTATGGTTGGTCTTGTTGAGAATTCTTCTTTGCTAGACTATATGAAATATTTGCATTCCATGTTTGTTTTTGGCATCCAACATTGCAATGCTGCTGGTTAATGTTTCAATCAGGCAGCAACTGCAGACAAAGGAATAATTCACCACATAGCTGATAGTTCAAGATGCAAAGGTTTTTTTTAAATGTGAAATTTTAACAAAATGTTAGAATAGATGTATTAGAGAACAATTGATTCATTTTTACTGTGTAACATTGATTTGCCAAATTTATGTAGTAGTTCTCTTTATTAAGAACTAGTATCCTCAATTACTATAAATTTAGTACACAGGAGAAATGAATGCTATTTTTTATACTCTACGATAATGATGTATTCAGTAGTTTAATCTCAACACCAATGTATGGAGGCCTTATTTATTATTTAAGCTAAAATCACAAGTACACAGGAGAAATGAATGCTATTTTTTATACTCTACGATAATGATGTATTCAGTAGTTTGATCTCAACACCAATGTATGGAGGCCTTATTTATTATTTAAGCTAAAATCACATAAGAAGTCCATATTGAGAAGGAGGTTACATTAGTCCATTTCTGTTGCTTATAACAAAATACCCGGGACTGGGTAATTTATAAAGAAAATGAAATTTATTGCTTACAGTTTTAGAAGCTAGGAAGTCCAAAGTCCAGGGAACACATCTGGTGAAGGCTTTCTTTGGAGGTGACTTCAGTGACAGCAGAGTATCACATTGGGAAAATGGTGGAGCAGAGAGAGTAAGCGACCAACCTCCTCGTCTACTCTCCTTTTCAATTCAAAGCCCTCCAAACCCTGCCCCTGACCACCATTATTAATCTGTTCACTACAGCACGGTCCTGCAATCTAGTCACCTCTTCAAGGCCCCAACTTTCCATTACCATAATAGGATTTCCCACCCTCAACAGTTACAGTGGGGATTGAGTTTTGGGAGAACATTCAAGCCAGGACAGGCGTCACTAATGGGAGAGAAGCATTTTTTACTTGTTAATATCAGTCCAACTGGTGAACTATTTTAGTAAGCTTCTCAGCCAATAGTCACAAAAACAGGCTCAGTAGTCAGATTGCCTAGGTTCATATTCCAGCTCTGCCATTCACTGACCACATGACCTCAGGCAAGCTGCCCTACTTATTTATCTGCAAAATGGAAATAATAATAGAACGTAATCCCAGGGTTATTGTGAGGATTAAATGAGAAAATTCATATAGAGCAGTTAGCATGGTGCTTGCCATTTGGCAACAATTCAATAAATGTTAGCTGTTGCCAAAGTGCTGTTGATAATGACATTGACATGAAAATTGCTGCTGCCTTGCTTTGTCATATGTTGAATTTTTTATTGGAAGTTATTAAGAATATTTCTCTTAATGGTAATGTCCATCTGGCCATAAACTAAAAAAAATCATTTAAAAGCCTAATTTTCTGATCAAATTTTAATTTTTTCAGTTTTCCCACATAAGTAAATAAAGTCTACAATGATTCTAAAAAAAATCAAGACTTTACTATCTGGCTAAATGTTTGAGGGACAGTACTAAAGATTCATTTTACTGAGTAAATTTGAGTTTACTCTCCATTTACTGTAGAATTGCAATAACATGAATCAAAATTGAACAAGATAAATCGGAACCTCAATACTTTTTTTATCCTTAAGAATGATGGTGTTTGTGTTACCCTGATATATCTATCATCTCATTTTAAAATTACTGCAATATCATATTAGTGATGATAAATTTCTTATGATAATTTATAAAATCACATTAGCTGTAAGGTGTACATATTCAACAGCATTCTTTCCCAGATATCCATTTTACACATTTTTTTTCTTCAAAGGATGCATTCTTTACCTGCCCCAACACACCTTCATGACTGTCAGACATGTTTTCATAAAACCTTTAATAAAATGAACTTAAAGGCTATCTACAGTCTCTGAGGGAAAAATTCTATAAAGCATTGCTTCTCAAAATGATCCTTGGGGTTTTTTCAAGGGTCTGAGAGTTCTCTGGATTTTTTGTTTTAATGTCACATATTTACTTTGATGTTAAAATAATACAACTTAAAAAGTGATGTGGATCATCTGAATGATCTTATAACTGAGTAATGCCACTCAGTTTCACTGCCTGTGTTTGTGCTTATATTCATGATTATACTGTCAACAAGAAGCACCACTTTAATTGTCACTAGTTAATGAGAAAAGAACAGAGATTGACTGACCATCCAAATAATGAATCTGTGCCAAGTGAAGATGAAATGACATCATGGCAGGCTATACAAAGATTTCCTTATAGTTCAACTTTTTTTAAAAGGTGGTAAAATTGAGTCACAAAATATATTATTTTATAGGCATACCAAACTCAATGGATTCTATGCTATTATAGTCAGTATTCACATAACAAGAGACAAGAGCAAAATATCATCTATCATTAGATGATAATATCTAGACATTAAATCAATGTCTCTAATTTATATTTTACTGCTTTTGTAGTTTTGTACATTTATATTCATTTTATTGCCATATAGGAATGGTAAGCATTGGGAGTTTAAACCTAGCATAATGTTTACACATATTTAAATAATATAATAAAAATAAATTGTTAACACTGGGAAGTCCTTATTTTTTTCAAAATGCTATTATAAAGCATTCTGACTTCTGTAGCTGTATAGGTTTTTACTATTTCATTTTACTGAGCATTGAAAGTCTTTTTCAAACCTATTTTTCCTGATACTTATAATCTGTCAAGCACTGTTCTAATTGTTTTTTATGTATTAATCTGTTTAATCATCGCAACAATCCTTTGAGGTAAGTTAACCCCATTGTTTAGATGAAGAAACTGAGGTATAATAAGGATAAGAAACTTGCCCAAGGTCATCCAGCAAGTAAGTGGCAGAGGAGGGATTCAAACCCATGCGTTTAACCTCTGAATTACACTGCCTCTATAATTTATATGTCATTTACGATCTATGTTCCCCTGAAGTTATTCAAATACTGAAAACGACTTTCTCAAAATTTTACCCTTTTAAAAGGTGGGAGATCACGTCGGATTGTTACTTTAAAAATTCCATTAGTCTTACTTTTCAGGAATAATTTGTCTCTAACTTCCTAGCATTTCCTAAAACTGTTCCCTGGAAGTAAAAGTACTGCTTATTTTTGAAATGACCGCTTATTTGAGCACTTCCTTGCTTTAACAATGTTCATCCATAGTCTTCTGGGATGTTGCCAAACCACTCTGAGGAGAAAGAAGGTTAAAGTTAATGGGATTTCAGAGTCAATTATAAATACTGTAGTTTAATTTTTTAAATGGGACAGAATGGAGGAAAAGTGCAAGCATTGGGTGTATTAGGTATCTAATAAATATACACTCTTACACATGTTCATTGATTTGGAGAAACTCATGATGATGAGCAAATCCAAAATCATTACAATCAAGATTTGAAGACCCATGAAGCTAATATGTAACTGTGTCAGTCAGTCAGGATCACATGAGGAGATAGAAAGCACTCTGTAGAAAGTTTAATAAGTGGACTCTTTCCAAAGGAGTGGATGGAGTCTAGGGAAATCACAAGGGATAGTGCAGTACCTAGGGGCTAGTAACAAGAGGGCTTCTTTTCCATTCTATGCCCAAAGAGTTTGGAAAGAGAACAGTTACCAAACACAAAAGGATAGAGTCCTGTGGAAGGAGCCACCTGATTGACGTCACAGTCTTTGGTAGAAAGAAGCACCCAGCCTATGGAGACCCACTGTCCCCCAGACCCAGGGAGGCAGCAAGGGAATAAATACCTGACTTCTCTCTCCTCCCTCCCTGCAGCTCTTACTGGGCTTTCATTGGCCAAACCAAACCAGAAGCCAAAGGTCAAGACAATTCACTGAAGTAGCACATACTCTCAAGCTCCTGGGGCACAGAGGAGAATGAAAATAGCCAACAGAGAATCTGCAGGGGCAAATAGAAAATATCTAGTACTAACACTGTGGTTGATGTTAATATTTTATATTTAATACTCAACCCAAGCTGGTTTGTCACCAAATAGTTTTCCTCTAAAGGACTCCATACCTAGAAACTTTTCTTCATTTTACATAGAAAAGAAAGTTTTTTCATTAATTCCTTCTTTACCCAAGTCACACTTCCAGTGAAAGTATTCCAGGCCACCCTACCTAAAATTGCAAACCCACAATACTTTTTATTCTCTTCTGCTTTAATCACTTCTGCATCCCTAGTGCTTAGGATAGGACTGGCACAAAGTGGTTCCCAAAAAGTTTTATTAGTAATTAATGGTTTACTAGCTCTGTGACCTTAGATAAGTTACTTAACCTCTTTGTGCATCAATTTCCTCACCTTAAAATAAGGATTATAAGTAACTACCCCATAAGTTTGTGATGAGGATTAAATAAGTTAAAATACAGAAAGTGCTTAGAACAGTGCCTGGCACATAATAAACATAAATGTTGGGCCGGCCCGTGGCTCACTCGGGAGAGTGCGGTGCTAGTAACACCAAGGCCATGGGTTCGGATCCCATATAGGGATGGCCGGTTCGCTCACTGGCTGAGCGTGGTGCTGACAACACCAAGACAAGGATTAAGATCCCCTTACCGGTCATCTTTTTTAAAATAAATAAATAAATGTTAGCAACTGTTTTACTGAAAACCACCAAATTAGAATTTTTGATTTATGTTTGAGGGTATTTAAAGTACTAGTGCCAATTTGTCTCAGAAAAAAAAAAATAAAAC
>NW_007727803.1:1769-6679 GCF_000696425.1 Galeopterus variegatus | reverse complement strand
GTGGTGCTGACAACACCAAGACAAGGATTAAGATCCCCTTACCGGTCATCTTTTTTAAAATAAATAAATAAATGTTAGCAACTGTTTTACTGAAAACCACCAAATTAGAATTTTTGATTTATGTTTGAGGGTATTTAAAGTACTAGTGCCAATTTGTCTCAGAAAAAAAAAAATAAAACTTAAGATGTATTGACTCTAATATTTTTCTTCCTGATAGTTTAGTTGAATCTAATTTTAAAATACACATATGATGTATTTATAGCACATGAAGAAATCTGAATGTTAGACATGCATTTTTCCACGTGCATACAAATTTGTGGGGTTTTGCCATGGTGCAAATTAACAAACAAATAAAACATGAAGAATGCCCGGCATTCTCTTTCTTTACAAGTGTATTCAAAGCAGAAATTTGTCAAGTAGAATCAGTCTGTAGCTACTATAATTATTTAAGCAAACTTGACTTTTGATGAGGTTCTCTCCCATCATTTAAAAGCAAGTGATGATGACCATATTGTTACATAGTTTTTAAAATTTATTCTTACTTAGAATTAAACTTTTGTTATACTAAAAAAAAAAATCTACAAAATTTGGAATGCAATTCAAAAAGACAACTTTTTGAATTGCAAAACTTAATTGTCTGATTTTCTCAGCAAACAAGCTCATTAGCCAAAATTAATAATGTTAGTATAGCCAACATTCAAAAACGAAAAGTTTTAACCAACACAGCATTATAAGAGATTTAATATGGAGACTAGTTAATTTTAATGCTGAGGTCTTACCTTTTTATCTTCTGTTAAGAACAACTTACAGACGATTAACACATAGGAGACAAGAAAAGCACAAATAAATTATCTCTTCCAGTAATTCAACAATTTATTTTCTGCTGAATTACAATGTCTACAAAAGCTGATTTGTTATCTCAAACTATTTTAAAAATTCGTTCTTGTGAGCCATTATTATAGTTGCTGTTTTATCAATGAATAAACTGACAGATTTTAGTAACCTAACCATAACAACACAGCAACCAAGAGACCAAGCCAGGATCTCTAAACCCTGGCCTCACTCCATGGATATACTAGTGAGGTTTTAATTGTAACCAACTATAAATTTGCAATAGAATTTGCCCTCTAAGGAAAATCAAAAAGTAAAAAGAAGAAAATGTTGCCCTCTGAATGAAGCTAAAAAAGCTGGTCTTAAGCAGTCTAGTTTATCTGAGTACAATAATGGAGGGAGATATTAAAGGTTTTCAAATAACTTATTGAAAGGAGAGAAAAGAGAAAGACAGCATTGAGAGTTATAACAGAAGCGAACAATATGGTAGCAAGAAATTCCTTTTACTTGCTATTTACTCACCCCTCAGAACACACGCACTATTAGTCCCCTGTCACAACATGCAAAACAATAGATCATCAGACACCAGTAGTTCAACCTAGACTAAAACAAGCATCATCAAAGTATAACTCTTGCTTTTTTGCCAGTTATAACTGCCTTGAGCCAATATTCTAGCATTTAAAGAAAACTAATCAGTCACATTTTAAATCAGTTTATGAAATTTCTTATTACTTACCAGTATGTAGAATCACAGTAAATGTGGATATTACGCTCAGTTTTAAAAAGCAAAAAAGTGATTTCACCGCTAGAGACATTTTTACACATTATTCCCATAGGAAAATAATTCTTGGCCACCTCCATTTCACATTACAATGCCTCTGCATTAAATTAAAGCTTCATTATCAACTAAATATTGACTTTCTCTAAGGGTTTGAAGATCTTGAACTATGTATTTCCAGAGTACTTACTTAGAAACTTCTTAATATTATATATACATACATACATACATACATACATACATATATATATATATTTTTTTTTAAACAGGGAGTTCTTTGGAAAAAGAACAAAATATAGATGATTCGTTCTCTGCCTTGATAAACCTAACAGTGGGAATGGATGCTTGAGTAAGTGTGATTTTCACTTGATAAAATGGGTAGAAGAGATAGCTGGAGTCTATGAGTGATGCAGTCAAGAAGTAAATACAAGTCAGCCAAAGACAGGAGGATATTATTTGAGCATTTTTCCTTGCGTATATTCACATAACATTTCAGGCGGGTAATGCTAGACTTTAACTTATGCATATCTGTGGGATAGAGGAATCTCTCAAAGAATGAAGGGAGACTTTATTCAAAAGTGTACAGTGGAAAATTAGTCCTCACAATGGGCTTTCTTTCCAGAAAACCACTGGTTTAGCAGTATGTATTCCATCACACAGGGGTTTCTAGGGTTTGAGTCAGCTGGTCCAACTAAGAATAACAATTAGAGCTCTGTGCAACAATAATTGCTTGCTGTGGCACTAATCGAAACAAAAACCCTCTGCCTAGGAAAAATTTTTAAACAAAA
The DNA here is from genome assembly GCF_000696425.1 of Galeopterus variegatus. Taxonomy (NCBI): domain Eukaryota; kingdom Metazoa; phylum Chordata; class Mammalia; order Dermoptera; family Cynocephalidae; genus Galeopterus; species Galeopterus variegatus. Next base: position 4,282 of record NW_007727803.1, on the reverse strand, counting down.
GAACGTGACTATGATATCTTTGACTACTATGTCAGTGTTTATGAATAATGTTTCAGCCTGGTCAAATTTGGAGCAACAAAACAATGTAGCAACTTCTAGTGCATATGCCCTGGCATTTGGATAAAGAAAAAAAGAGAACAAAGTTCACTTGAAAAGAATTTTACTCAGTCCAAGACTCTACTGTTGGAGTGAATGATGGAAATAAAGATTTGATCAATATAATAATAAATTTTGAGCCTGGAATGAATAAAAGTATTCTCCATACATATAAATATAAATTCTGAGTGAAGAGTACATGTAAAGGATATGATCAATAAACAAAGAAAAACCTTTTTATTCTCCTGGGAAGATAACGGGTTTATTCTGGGTATATAGGGTCTGAAGTAGTCGATCACTAGGACAAAATCAGTTGGGAAAATCATTTGGCAGTGTCTACTAAAACCAACATAGGCATGTTCCATGACCAACAATTCCATTCCTGGGTGTATAGACAACAGAAATGCATACAATGTCCATCAAAAGATATGTACAAGAATATTCATAGCACTATTTGTAGTAGGAAAATAAACAGGAAACAAACCAAATGTCCATTCGAGAATAAAATGAACATATAGTAATAGAACTATACAATGAAATATTAAAGTACAATAACAATGAATGAGCTTTCCTTGCACTCTGTTTAATGAGTGAATCTTACAAATATGCTGTAGTATTCTACAATTTTACTTACATGAAGTGAAAACAGGCAAAGCTAATCTACAGTGTTCGAATTTTGTAGAGTGTCATGATGATATCAGGGGGTCTCTGGAGTGCTCGGAACATTCTGCTCCTTGATCTGTGTACTGGTTACATTGGTGTGTTCACTCCGTGAAAGTTCATCAAGCTCTTCATCTCTCATTTGTCCATTTTCCTGTTTGTAATTATACTTTCATTACATAAAATAGTATAAAGCAGACTCTGGATTACAGTCCTGATTCCACATCTTACAAGCTGCAAAATCTTAAGCAAGTTATATAACCTTTCTTAGCCTCCTTTCCCATTTGTAAGGCAAGAATAATTGTGCCTACCTACAAGAGTTATCATAACTACATATGCTAATGGGCCTGGCACAAAATCAGTGCTCAATAAATGTGCATGTCATGAGGCAGACTGAGTCCTCAGTGATGAGCTGTAGAAGAAAACAAGCTGAGAACAAGAAGGAATGTCATGGAGAGAAGGTTCATGGCAGATAAGATAAGGAAAAAGATCATTTCAAAGCAAGAGCCAGTGACAATGTTGCAGAGAGGTCAAAAGCAAGAGCCACTGTCAAGTGTTACAGAGAGGTCAAAAAAGGTAACAGAAAAGATCTGGCAATAGGGAAGTCACTGGTGAGCTTTGCCTGAGCAGATAGAACTGAATTAGGGGCAGAAGTTAGACTATAGTAAGTTGAAGTATGAAAGAGAGATGAGAAAATTGCGATATCTAAGTCAGTCTTTCAAGAAGAATGGCTGTGAGGGAAGAAAAAAAGTAAAACAAAATAAAGGGCCATAGGTAGAGGAAGATACCCCAAGGAAGTGAAGAAAATGGAAACCAAAGCACAAGATAGATTTTTCTTGAACAAGGAAAAGTACGTCTCTTCTTGTGTGCAACAAGGAAAAGAAGGAAGGATGAATATTGATGCTGGCTGTGTCACTGGTAGGAAGGTAGAGAAGATGTTGAAACCATTCTCAACAGAAGGCTTCAATTTTCTCAGTGAAGAAAATGGCAGCAGCCTGCACTAAGAGTGAAGATAAATTGGTGGGATGAGGGCATCCTGAGATTTGTTTTAAAAAAAATACTGAGGAGAATGGGAGAAACTCTAAACGGAGATACAAAAAATATTGCCAATGTCTACACTCCCATGTTCACTGCAGCATTGTTCATAATGACCAGGATATGGAATCAACTTAGGCGTCCATCAACAGATAAATAAATACAGAAAATGTGGTACATGTACACAATGAAATAAAATCCTGTCATTTGCAACAGCATGGATGGACCTAGAAGACACTATGTTAAGTGAAATAAGCCAGGCACAGAGGGACAAATGCCACATGATCTCACTTATATGCAGAATCTAAAAAAGTTGTACTCATAAAAGTAGAGAGTAGAATGGTGGTTCCCGGGACAAGGGGGTGAGGGAGACGTTTGGGAAGATGTTGGTCAAAGGATAAAAAATTTCAGTCAGATAGGAGGAATATATTCAAGAGATCTATTGTATAACATGGTGACTATAGATAACAATGTACTATATTCTTGAATCTTGCTGAGAGTAGATTTTAAGTGCTCTCACCACAAAAAAAAAATATGTGAGGTAATGCATACATTAATTAGCTTGATTTAGCTTTCCACACCTTATACATATTTCAGAACACTTAAATATATATAATTTTTATTCATCAGTTATAAATAAATATTTCCAAGTAGTGTTGATGTCCCTACTGTGCTATGAGCCATGACTGTGCCATACATAGCACCAACCCACAAGCTTATGT
>NW_007727803.1:0-1272 GCF_000696425.1 Galeopterus variegatus | reverse complement strand
GTCCCTACTGTGCTATGAGCCATGACTGTGCCATACATAGCACCAACCCACAAGCTTATGTGATCTCCAGCAGCACTTTGCATCTCTGAGCCATTCTTGTAATGACTCTTTACAATTATTTTTCAGGTTCCAGATGTGGAGAGAAGACAGATGGCTAGATTGATCCAAGTATGAATTTTTTGCAATGTTGGTGCAAACGGGGGACTCATGGCTTCGAATGACAGAAACCCAACTCCAACTGCCCTAAACACATAAGAAAATGTATTGGGCTATATAACAGGAAAGTTCAAAGTATAGCTTGTTCCAGGGAGGTAACTGTTGTCATGGGCAATCTATCTTTTTCTTCACTTTCTTGACTCTCCTTTCCTCTCTGTTGGCTTCTTTTTCAGGCAAGTTCTTCCTTATTGGTAGAAAGGAGAATACTTGAGTCTTAATCCATTGTTACCATAGCCATTCCCCCAGAAAAGAAAGTGCATCTTTCCCTTTAGCTTCAAAAATTATTACAGGAATGACTCCTCTTGAACCTTCTTGGATCACAGACTCATCCCTCAGTCAATTACTATGGTACAGGAGATGAAGTACTCTGATTGGCCATCCCTGGAGCTGGTAGTGGGGTCAGTCCCGCTCAAACCACATGAACTAACAATGTAGGAGGGAGTCTTTTTCCAAAAGGAAGAGATGCAGGGCTGGTAAAACAGGAGAAAAAAGGAAAAATTCAACAGTATATCACTTGTCCTCATTCGTTTTACTTTCCAAGTGTCTCCTTTGCATTCAAACTAAACGTTGTCTTTTAATACCCAGACCTAAACTTATACTTTTTATATTTTCAAATACCCATATGTAATCTTGTACTATTCACTTTCTTCTCTACACATCAACATCATTCTATTTCTGGCTTCATTCCCTCCATTCATTTACATTGAAAATTCTTATTAGTTCTCGATTCCAAGATGGCGACGGGTCTGGAGCGGCCGTGCCAGGAGACAGCGCGATCCTGAGAAGTGTGCGCTGTGATACCAGAGTACTAATTGCATTTCCAAGAGCAACAAAAAACGAATAATTCTTTCAACAACGATCCTACAACGACAAACAAGCAACAACAGGTTCCAGGTTTTAGGGCCGACACAAAAGACTCCTGAGAGCGCCCAAGCCCTACTGCGGGTACGAGCGAGCGGCCCGAGACAACAAAGGCCAAGTAAGCCAGCAGAGATGGCACAGAAATGGAGTGGAATGCGCCGGACCGGCCCAACTCTGCGAGCTCTGTGAGTCACC
>NW_007727802.1:347073-367483 GCF_000696425.1 Galeopterus variegatus | reverse complement strand
ACCGCGCTCAGCCAGTGAGCATACCAGCCATTCCTATATAGGATCTGAACCCGCGGCGGGAGCGTCGCTGCGCTCCCAGCACCGCACTCTCCCGAGTGCGCCACGGGCTTGGCCCATAATTTTTTAAAAGCTGTTAGAATGTAAGTCCTTCTGGAAAGAGAAATCTTTTATACCTCTTCTTTTGTTTCTGATACTCTCAATTCATTTTGTGAAGAGAAAAATCTCCCTGACAAGAGGATAGAATTAATATCTATAAAAAAAATCCCACTTATAAGGAGAAGTGAAAAAAATCCTAGAGGAAAACCCAGCAAATTAGAACAACTCACAATAATTAAGCCTCCTCTACCCAAGGAATGTGACATTATTTAAATATTCAGAAATAGGGTGCTATATAAGCTACATACATATCTTAAGAACACAATTCAATAGCCATTCCTTAACTCAGGTAATGAAGTCAGATGGAATGTCACAGGAGTTTAGTATCAAAAATATGTAAAAATGTTTTTGTTTTTTTTTTTAAAAGATGTCCTGTAAGGGGATCTTAACCCTTGGCTTGGTGTTGTCAGCACCACGTTCACCCAGTGAGCAACCGGCCGTCTGTATATGGGATCCGAACCCTTGGCCTTGGTGTTATCAGCACCACACTCTCCCGAGTGAGCCACGGGCAGGCCCGTAAAAATGTTATAGTATCATTTACTTTATAAAATCAACTCAAAATTATACTGGTCTGCTTACAAACAACTAATAAGTTACTAGAATTGAATCAAGTTGGATGGCTTGGTATAAAATATTTAACCAACTGAAAATAAAAAGAAGGTAGGAATAACTCTGATGGATGTGCAGGACCTGTATTTCCCATTGAATGTTTTCTTCCTGTCAGGTTTGTACTTTAACACGAGAAGATAACCGCTCATTGGGTGTTATTCCTGAAGATGAGCAGCTCCATGTGCTCCCCCTGTATAAACTTTCAGGAACAGATGAGTTTGGCTCAAAGGAAGGAATGGAAGCCAAGATCCAATCTGGGGCCATCCAGGTACTCAAACCCTTGCGCAAAAAAAGAACACGTTTTACTCAGCCTGTTCCTCGTTCTGGGAAGAAGAGGGCTGCGATGATGACGGAGGTTCTTGCACACAAGATAAGGGCAGTGGAGAAGAAACTCATTCCTCGGGTCAAGCGGAAGAACAGCTCTCCATCAAGCAACGGTAAGGCCTCCCCGCTGCCGCTGTTTGTGAGCCACACGGCACCTGCTAATTTTCTGTGCTTAACTTTCATTGACAGAAGGGCATGGACTTTCCTCACTTTTTTTTTTTTTTTTCTCTATCTTTGCTGCTTTCCTCAGGATGAGGCATTTTGAAAAGAAAAAGATTAGAGCAGATATTAATTAATTAACTAATTGCTCTCAAATCTTGTCTTTGCTATTATAGTTTGCTTAAAGTTAAAACTAAGACACTGAATGGGCCGGCCTGTGGCTCACTCGGTAGAGTGCAGTGCTGATAACACCAAGGCCCCGGGTTCGGATCCCATATAGGGATGGCCGGTTCGCTCACTGGCTGAGCATGGTGCTGACAACACCAAGTCAAGGGTTAAGATCCCGGTCATCTTTTTAAAAAAAAAACAAAAACTAAGACACTGAATATATTTCTACATATGTGCCAAAATTTAAAGTCAACAAAAATGTGACCCATCAGTATTGCTTGGTAATTTTTTCTACTTATCGTTTTTTTATCTTTTAACACATTATTGTCATTATTGATGTGAATGATCCATCTATTTTGAAGCCCTACTCAGAAGAAATGACATCACTTCCTGGAAGCCTTACTTGGTCACCTAACATTAATTTAAGTACTCAGTCAACAAATAATACCAAGCACTACTTTGAACTATTCTAGATGTTGTAAATGAAGGGGGATACTGCTGTGAAAGGATTCCATTTAAATATGATTGTCAAAGAAGGATTCACTGCGATTGTGGCATTCCAAGAAATATGAGAGTCAGCAATGTGGCTATTTGGATGCAGGAATTTATCTTGAATATTTGAAGCAAACAAAGAAGCCAGCATGGCTGGAACAGAGCATGGAATAGAAATTATAGTATATGGGATCAGAGAGGTAAGAAGGATGTCTGAGTAATTTATCTCAGGCTTTGTAGACAGCTGCGAAGAATTTGGCCTTTATTGTGAGTGAGAGGAAGGTTACTGGAGATTTCAGAATAGAGAAAGAAGGGTTGTGATCTGACTCTGTGGTCACTGGGTTGAAACTAGAGTAAAAGGGAGCAGAGGATAGAAGAGTAGAGAGATCATAAAGAGTCTATCCTAATAACTCAAGGAGAGAGAGGATGGAGCTTGGACCAGAGTGGCTAATGAGGCAGATATGAGAAATTTCTGATTCTGGATATGTTTTGAAGATAGAGTCAACAAGAATTCTGACAGATTAAATATGGAGTACAAGACAAAAAAAGTGTGAAGGATTACATACCTAAGGGTTGAGTTCAAAGAGGTTCAGGCAGGAAATACAATTTTGGAGGTCAAAAGCATAGAAGTAGTATTTAAAGCTGAGAAACTGAAAGAGATAAAACAGAAATTGAAACATATATCTTGGGAATTTGTACAGGCTTCAGACATGAGGAGGAACCAGCAAGGAAAATTTAGATCTGGTGAGGTAGCACTGAAACCAGACTATAGCGTTTTGAGAAGTGAATGAATGACTTGCTAAGTACTGCTCCTCTGTCAAGTGACAGGAAAAATGAGATTTCACCATTCGATCTGAAGGCTATCAGAGGCCCTGTGAGAGCACGTTCAGTAGAGTGGTAGAGTAGAGAATGAATGAAGTGGATTTATGAGGATGTGGAAGAGGAACAGACACATTCTTTTGTTTGGCTCTAAAGGGGAACAATGGAATGCACTGAAGATTATAGAGTTGAGAGGGTTTTTTTAATGGAAAATTTCCAAAATGTACAAAGTAGAGAGAATTATATAGTGAACCCCACTTCCCTCATGTATTCTCAGTTTAAAAATTTTTAAATACATTTAGGGCCGACCCTGTGGCGCACTCGGGAGAGTGCAGCGCTGGGAGCACAGCAGTGCTCCCGCCGCGGGTTCGGATCCTATGTAGAGATGACCGGTGTGCTCACAGTGCTCACTGGCTGAGCGCGGTGCGGCCAGTCTCAAAAAGGACAAAAAAAACCAAAAAAACATACCCTCTGGCTGGCCAGTGAGCTCAGTTGGTTACAGCACAGTCTTGTAACAGCAAGGGCACAGGTTTGGATGCCCATACTGGCCAGCCACAAAAGAATAAAATAAAATAAAATACATACCCTCACCCAGGTCCCCTCCCCTTAGATTATTTTGAAGCAAATTACAGAGATATCATATCACCCTGATTGATCAGTTTGTGTCTCTAAAAAAAAGGAATCTTTTTTTTTTTTTGTCTTTTTTTGTGACCGGTAAGGGAATCGCAACCCTTGGCTTGGTGTCGTCCGCACTGCGCTCAGCCAGTGAGCGCACCAGCCATCTCTATATAGGATCCGAACCCGCGGCGGGAGCGTCGCTGCACTCCCAGCGCCGCACTCTCCCGAGTGCGCCACACTCTCCCGAGTGCGCCACGGGGCCGGCCCAAGATAAGGAATCTTTATAACCACAATATTTAAAACAAAATGAAGTCCAGTAATGCCTTAATTTCAGTTAGTGTTCAAATTGCTCCATTTGTCTCCTAGTTTTTTTGTTTCTTACATTTGGTTTGTTGAAGTCAGTGTACAAACAAGGTTACACATTGTGTTTTGTGATATAGAAGGCTACTTCAAAAAGTTCATGGAAGGGCCGAGCCTGTGGCGCACTTGGGAGAGTTCGGTGCTGGGAGCACAGCAGCTGCGCTCGCGGTGTGGCCGGTTTCAAAAAGGACAAAAAAAAAAAAAAGTTCATGGAAAAGCAGAATTAAAAATTAACAATCTTTCCATGAACTTTTTGAAGTACCCTCATATCTCTTATGCCTCTTTTTATTTCAAGTACACTTTTCCTCTTTCTACCGCTCTCTCTCTTCTCCTCCTCATTATAGAAGGAAACATTGTCCTTTACAGACTGGACTTTTTTTTTTTTTTAATTAAAAGATGACCGGTAAGGGGATCTTAACCCCTGACTTGGTGTTGTCAGCACCACACTCCCCCAAGTGAGCGAACCAGCCATCCCTATATAGGATCCGAACCCGTGGCCTTGGTGTTATCAGCACCACACTCTCCCAAGTGAGACACAGGCCGGCCCTACAGACCTGATTTTGCTGGTTACCTCCCTGTGGTATTACATGTTTTCTGTCCTTTCTGTTTCCTTTAAACTGGTGCTAATTCTAAAGGCTTGATCAAATTTATCTTCATTGTATTTTGGGTTTTGTTTGGTTGGTTGGTTGGTTTTTTTGGTTTTTAATACCAGGGCAAGAACACTTATCTGTGACTTGTACATTCCTATTTTCTTCACATTTGGAAGCACATCGTGTCTAACGGTTTCTCTTTTGGTGATGTTAAGACTGATCCATAAATCAAATGTTTTCACTGTGATTGATTATAAAGTTTTCTGTTAGCTTTTTAGCTAGTGGTTCTAGAAACATTTATGATCATTGCTTACATTCTTTATTTTCCTAGGATTAACAAAGTTTATCATTCTTTTTCTGATTATTGGTTAATCTTTTAAAAAGAAATATTTTCCTTATCAATAACTTGGTAATTTTGGGGCTGAGCCCATGTGGCGCACTTGGGAGAGTGCAGCGCTGGGAGCGCAGCGACGCTCCCGCCGCGACGCTCCCGCCGTGGGTTCGGATCCTATATAGGGATGGCTGGTGCGCTCACTGGCTGAGTGCTGGTGCTGACAACACCAAGTCAGGGGTTAAGATCCCCTTACCGGTCATCTTTTAATTAAAAAAAAAAAAAAGTCCAGTCTGTAAAGGACAATGTTTCCTTCTATAATGAGGAGGAGAAGAGAGAGAGCGGTAGAAAGAGGAAAAGTGTACTTGAAATAAAAAGAGGCATAAGAGATATGAGGGTACTTCAAAAAGTTCATGGAAAGATTGTTAATTTTTAATTCTGCTTTTCCATGAACTTTTTTTTTTTTTTGTCCTTTTTGAAACCGGCCACACCGGGAGCGCAGCTGCTGTTCTCCCAGCACCGAACTCTCATAACTTGGTAATTTTGAATTATAATTCATACAGGGAAGTAGAATAAATGCTTAAACTATTTGCCTTTATTCATCAGTCTTCAGAATACAAGTTGGTTCCCAAGCATCTTCTAGTGTGATTTTTTTAAAAATTTAGTATCACTTTGATCTCACAGTTTTAACATAGTTTATCTTTCAATGCATGTTAGTTGTGGTTTGTTTGTTTGTTTGTTTGTTTTTTCAATAAAATATTACAGCGCTTAAAAATGCTGAAATTGTCCCATCTTTGGTCTATAGAGACTCCTCAAGCTGGCTTCTGAATTCTTTTGTCACACCCTGATTGTCTGATAGCTTCCTTACCTCCTGTTCCAACAAGATGTTCCACATTCTTCCTTTAAAATTCTGTCCCATATCTAAAATCAGCGATTTCTCAGAGGAGCCTACAGAAAAAAAAATACATCATGAATTTATACTGATATTCAAACTTATAATTACAGAGTATTCCCTAGCTTCTTTCATTTCTACATTTGTAAGAAAGGTTGTGTAATTGTTTTTGTAAGATGAGAGAAATGACAGTGCAAGTATAGTGCTAGGAAAGATTCTGTAGGGAAATACTGATGAGGCAAGATGGGATGAATCATCATTCCTTCCTGTTTGTAGCTCCACTTTACAGATATTTAATTTAGTTTTACTTTACAATTTCACATATCTGGTTCCATGCTGCTTTTAAAGAGTAACCATATCATTTTCTTCACTGTGTCATTTTCAAAGAGTATCCTTACATGCAGGCTTAAATGGAAATCATTTTTTAATGTCATCTTTTAGCTATTTTCTTATAGTAGATTGCCAGATATTAGTAGCCATATGCACAATATTTGGCTGATATCTGCCAGTTTGTAATCTCACCCATCAGAACTTTTTTTACAGATTCATCTGACTCAATAAGATTCATCAATCTTTTAATCTTTCCTTCCCATGATCTATGATAATAGATGCTGCCACAGATAACAGCATGTTTCCTGATGTACTACTACTTGCATCTTATGTGTAAGTTCTCTTTAAGAATGAGAGCTGTCACATGGCAGGTTGTGTCATTTGAGAGGATAATTGGAGATCTTCTGAGGTCAATCAATGTTTACTATGATAACATTATTTAAAAACATGGCTCTTTTACTTTCTTTTTTTTTTTTTCTTGGTCCTAAAATTCATTGTTTATGCACTTCCATAAATTTTGTTAGAACTTCAAAACAGGGGAATGTCCTCAAGAAAAATGTTTCCATTTGATCTGAGGTTTGTGTGGATATGTTAGAGCAAATTATCCACTCTCGCCGGTTTGCTAGTAATGATCTACCTACTTAGTGAGAAAGATACAAAGATGGAGTGTTCTTGCTTTTGAGGGTAACAAATGTTTTATTTTCAACTAAAACTTTTGTATGACTTCCCCTTGCCTAATAATTAACTTTTCCAGTTATGATGCTTTCATTACCCAGAAATTTTTATGAACTATTATTTTATTTTTACTTTTTCAAAATTGAGATTGTATCATACCTAAAATGTATCTAAACATCTCTTTGGGTAGTTAAATATTCCTCTATGTCATATTATCACCTGCACAGTATTCCAATGTATAGTTGTATTATTTACTTCATAACCAATTAGGTCATTTCTTTCTTTCTTTCTTTCTTTTTTTTTTTTTAAAGACTGGTTAAGTGCAATAATGAGAAGGAGGAAAGTAGAATTCCATCTGTAACTGACTGTGACCGATCAACTGAGAGAGCTCACTACCTTAGGACTAGGCAGTCATTTCTAATATTTTACTATTTAAAAAAATTAACATCCATACTTTTGGCTAAATCTTTGCATTGATAAGATTACTTCCAAAGGGAAGAATTCTTCAAGGAAAATTGTTGGGTGTAAGAGTATACCAAACTGCCTACAATTTTTTAGTTCATGTGTGTGTGTTTTGAAATAAATAGAACAAACTTGGCTAACATCAATGTTTTGTTATATTATTCTTTGTAATCTCTTTAAAAAGTACAACAACTACCTAAAGTAGTTTGTATTTATCTTCACATTTGGTGTCCTTTTCTCTGTTTAGGGAATAAAACTGAGATGGTGCAACCTGAAATAAAAAGTGAAACTGAACCCCATTTTATCTTCAAAGGTTCAGACAACACTAAAACCTATTCTCTGACCCCATCCATTCCTCACCCAGTGAAAGAGGCAAACCTTTCTCCAGGCTTCTCCTGGTCCCAGAAGACTGCTTCAGCCACAGCTGCTCCACTTCAGAACGGCACAACAGTCCTATGCAGGTTTTCAGAAAGAGGTAGCATTCCCCACTGCACAATGCCTTCTGGAAGACACAGTGGTGCTCATGCAGCTGCTGGGGAATGCGTTGGAATTGCACAGCCTTTTGAAGTGGCTCCTCTTCCCACCCTGTCTGCTCCCATGACAGATTCCCTGGTTTATTCTGAGCCTCCCACGGGTCCAACTGAGCAGCTAACTTCTAATCAGCCTAACCAGCAGCTCCCATTCCTCACCTCTTTTCATGAACTTGCTTCCTTTCTAGTGGAAGAAGATGAGCAGCATTCTGAAGCAGATGAGCCTCTATCAGATGACCCCATGTCAGACAACCTCCTGACACCTTCTAAGAAGGATTTGCCCCACATTATTTGCTATTATTCAGACAGTGAGCACATCTTCTCGGATGGCAATATTGGTGGGGTGGCCATAGCGCCCACTCATGGCTCGGTTTTGATTGAGTGTGCCCGGCGAGAGCTGCACGCTACTACTCCTGTCAAGCAACCAAACCGGAATCATCCCACTCGCCTCTCCCTTGTATTTTACCAGCACAAAAACCTGAATAAGCCCCAACATGGTTTTGAACTAAACAAGATTAAGTTTGAGGCTAAAGAAGCTAAGAATAAGAAAATGAAGGCCTCAGAGCAAAAAGACCAGGCAGCTAATGAGAGTGCTGAACTATCCCTTGAAATAAATGAATTGAACCTAATTCCTTCTCATAAAGCATTAACATTAACCCATGACAATGTGGTCACCGTGTCCCCTTATGCTCTCACACAGGTTGCGGGTCCCTATAACCATTGGGTCTGAAGGTTTTTCTCCCCTTCTTAATGCCTTTGCTAGTACAGTGCATTTTTTCAAGGTGCTGTTAAAAGGAAGTCATGTTGTCGTTTACTATATCTTCATCTCACCCATTTCAAGTCTGAGGTTTAAAAAAAATGGGTTGGGTAATTCTTAACTGTGACTATATTTTGACAATTGGTAGAAGGTGCACATTTTAAGCAAAAATAAAAGTTTTATAGTTTTAAATACATAAAGAAATGTTTTGGTTAGGCATTAACCTTGATAGAATCACTCAGTTTGGTGCTTTAAATTAAGTCTGTTTACTATGAAACAAGAGTCATTTTTAGAGGATTTTAACAGGTTCATGTTCTATGATGTAAAATCAAGACACAGTGTTAACTCTACACAGCTCCTGGTGCTTAACCACATCGACACAGTTAAAAATAAGCTGAATTATTATTTCATGGTGCCATTGTTTCAACATCTTCCAATCATTGCTAGAAAATCGGCACATTTCTTTGAAATAAACCAATGAAATGTTTTCTCTCTTAAAATATTTCTCCTGTATAAAATAAATCATTATTGTAGTAATGGTTGGAGGCTGTTCATAAATTGTAAATATATATTTTAAAAGCACTTTCTATTTTTAAAAGTAACTTGAAATAGTATAGTATAAGAATCCTATTGTCTATTGTTTGTGCATATTTGCATACAAGAGAAATCATTTATTCTTGCTGTGTAGAGTTCCATCATGTTAGCTGCAGTATGTATTCTGATCATGTGTATGATTTGTGTTCTTTCACGTGTCCTTTCACATTCAAATGTTAGCTACTTATATAAAATAGTTAGATAATGCAAAAATTGTCAATTATCTCTAAAATTGGAATTAGGAAACATATCACCAATATTGATTAGCATTTCTTTAGAACTAAATAAGAGTGGTCTCTTCTGATTTATTGAGCAACAGTGGCCTCAATTTACTTTCATTCCAGCTTTCTCAATATAAACCATGAAAGGTGTTTCCAAAAGGAGATGTGGCAGAATAGGATTCAGAAGAGTCAAATGCTTATAATGTTTCAAGGTGATAAAATACAAAAATTAAGTAACCAGAACCCTAACCATCCCAAATTGCCTTATTTGTTCTGAAAGTCAAATAAGATACAGAATAAAAATAATATTCCTGTAGAAAACTTTTGAAAACAAATGCCCTGTCACCATCACGTGCTGCACCTTCTGGTCAATCAGTAAGAATAGTATTAGAAACATGGCTTTGTCCATTAAGAGCTAATCCAATCCAGTTGGTTGTCTCAGCATATTAGATGAGATGGGTAAACAGTAACTCATCTTCTCTGATAATTGTCTGCATTCTAGGTAACAGGAAAATAAGCATCCCGTTTATTTTAGTCTTCCCATTATTTTTTCCCATTACTTTATTGGCTCATTTTATAGCAAAACAAAATGGATTACCCAAACAAAATGTTTAGAACAAGAAGAACTCTCAAAGAAATACTTGATTCTGTTAAAATGCAGAGGTGCTATAACATTCAAAGTGTCAGATTCCTTGGGAATATGGAAAACCTAATGGTGCTTCTCCCTTGGAAATGCCATAGGAAGCCCACAACCGCCAACACTCACAATTTTGGTGCAAAAGCAGTTTCAGCAAGCTCTCTAAAGAAAAACTCATTGTAACTTATTAAAATAATATATGGTGCAAAGTATCAGTTTTCAAGCTTTTGACTAATCCTAATAAAGGAATATGAAGGGATTGTAAATAACAAAATGTCCATTGACAGACCATCTTGTACAAGTAGATTTCTGCTTCTTGAAAATGTAAAATAGGGTAATTCTTTGACTTGTTTTAGTATTTTGTGTGCCTTAGATTTCCGTTTTAAAACATGTATATTTTTGTGAGCCTAAGGTTTCTTATACATAAAAGTATATAAGTAAGTGATTGTTTATTGCTTCAGCTGCTTCAATAAGATATTTACTAGTAGTAGATTATCAGATACACCCTTGTGATATTACATTTTAGATTTTAGGCCTTAGCTCCCACTAGAAATTATTTTCTCACCAGATGTAATGGATAAAGTTTTATTGTCCTTTATCCATCCACCCATCGATCCACTCTTCCAGTCTACACTTATTGAATGCCTGCAAAATTTAAGTATTGCTTTGGTTTTTCTTTGAATCACCACCTATGACATAATAAACTTGAAGAATTAAAATCCCAAAAGATACCCTTACAAATATATATTTTTTAAAAATAGCAAATTACCTTCAAAACAATCCATGGTAATATATCTGCAGTAATTCAAATCAATTTGTTTCTAATTTTAAATGTTTCTTAACACTCTAAACTTTAAACACCAGTGTTGATGGTTGGGATTTGTGAATCTTATTGCAGTTTACCAAAACAAGTACATGAAAATATCAAGTTTCAACTAAAGTGTTTCCATTCCAGTGTTGTAATTAACATCATGAATGGACTGCCTCAATTGATAACCCCGCTGTGGGAACCACACTTGATTTCTACTTTGTTGGACTCTTTCCTAATTTTTAACAGTTTACCATTCCATTCTGTGCCCTGTAATTTTTAAAAAGCTTATGCTTATTTAATGTTCTACAGCATTGTGTTTGTATGCTGGCTACACTGCTTTAAAAATGCTCTTTCTCATGAAGCAAGGAAATAAATTTGTTTGAAATGACATTTTCACTCATAAAACTGGTCATCTAACATTATTTCTATACATATTATATTTTACTATAATGATCACCTTTTCTTTTACCTCTTTTATAGCACTCACATTGGTTTTCAAATCTTCTGCCTTTGTTCGTGGTATGATCATTGAATTCATTGATACTTGACCTCCAAGTTAGCACAACCGATTTATATGTTACAAACTTACCAACTATAATGAGTGATAAACTCCTGTCTGTTGTAGAATCGTACAAAATATCATGCTGTCCCTCTAAATTCCATTTCTAATGGCTCTTAGGCCATTGCTAAAATTTTTTTCCCCTGTGCTGTCAGTGTCACCTAACATCTTGTTTCCAATTCATCCACAAAGTACCAAACAGACCATTCATAAACCTAAATGAAGTATGGTATAATTGGAAAGTGAGGCTATCTGAAAATGTATGGCAAATTTTTGCAACATGTTGACACCTTAAATAACTTTCCAACATCTTTATTATTCAATCTGCATGCGGATGAAATAATTTCACTTGTTAAATATAGAACTTCAACCAGATGACATCCATAAGCAATTTACTTAAGACACAACCCCAATACATACTTAATTGGAAAAAAAATTAATTGAATGCATACCCTTGTGTAATGAGCTACTGACTTAATTTTATATAAATTAACCTACTTTCTAACATTATTACTCCAGTGGACTCCTACTGATTATCATTTCACAATAGCATGTATGAAACTAACCCCGAACTAGTTTTTTTAAAAACAAAAATTACATTGAAACTTCATGTGAAACAAAGTGATGACACTATTGCATGACAACTTCCACCGTCAGTGGACACAGCATTTTCTTTGAATGTGCCAACTAAACCAGCTGTATGCAACCTACAATAAGATATAATTACCTTTACTTTTACACCTTAATGCATGGAAATCTTTTTTTTTTCTCTATATAAGTTTTGATCTTTTGTAGAAATTTATGACAAGAGAATTGTGATAATATGATAGTGGCCACCCACAGCAGTGGAAGCCACCTTAGAAGTCATGTAGTTCCACCACTGGGGCCCAGAGAGCAGATGTTAATGTCACTTTGTAATTATGCTTGCAATTAGAATTTAAACAGATGAAGCCCACTTTGTATGTAGGAGAACTGTAGAAAAACATAAACTTGATTTTCTCACCCAGAGGGTATTTTCTCACTGGGAAATAACCTTATTTTCGTACAAGTCAAAAGTAAAATGGCTTTTGTTTTTTGTTTTTGTTTTCTATTTTTTTTCCTAAGGTTCGGGGAAAGAAAGTTAACAATGAAACTGGATCAGGATTCCCCTGCCTGCAGAGTTTCCAGCTGTGTTTCACCCATGAAGCTGTCCTGTAAACTTATCCTCCCAAATGAGTCAATAGTCTTATTTGCTATTTCAATAGACAAGTACCAAATGCTTATATAGTCTAGGCTCTTAATTCCCCTGGAACTAGTGTTAGGCATATATAAGGAGTAATTAAATAATGGATCGTTGAATATTTGAGGAAATTATATTTCCGTTGTCTATACTACCTAGTCATGGCTGTACAGTCCATTCATACCTCTTGCCTAGCTGGCCTCACAATTAAGCCCAGCGTAGTTTATTTTGATGTGGCTGTCTACCTGTAGTGGAATATCATTTTATTGTGGATAGCTCCTAAACTTGCCCACAAGTGTATTGAACTTCTAACTTCAACACCATTTGTATCGCTCACTTAACCAACTGATAGAACCAGTGCCTGATTGCTGAAGGAGTCTGGATTTATCCAAATCAAATTGTGCTCTATGTTGAATTTTCTTCTAACGGCTTTACAAAATGATGTTATCCCTGACTCTGGAATGCAGAAAATCAGAATCAGTATGTCCATCAGAAGCTGAATTTGTGTATTTTCTTAGAACACATTGAGATTCGTTGGCATATTTTTGCTTTTCTTTTGTGTATAAAATAGGAACAGGGTTCCTTTTTTAATTTCTGAGATGGTAGAGCTGGCTTTTGTGCAGTATATCATTATTTTTTGTTCACATTGAACTCAACAGACTTAATTCTCTGCCTTCCACTATCTGGATGACTTCATTTTAATCCCTGTTTCTTCTGGGCACTGGATCAAATACTGCTTTTTGCTTCAAAAGGCATATATTTTATTCCCTCAAATAATCCAAATGTATTTCTCATTTGCCACTCCTTATTTTCACTTCTATTTTAAGGACCCCATAATGTATTCAAATTTCTCTTTCGGTAGTATGCAGTGTAATATTTCTAGCTTTAAAATTTCGACACTAATCTTTTCTTTGTTGGCTGTTCTTCTTTCCCACCCCTAAAGTAATACCCATGATCCTGCCTGGGTCATAAGTTTTCTTATTGTCTGCTCAGCCATAGATGCCCCCTACATGAAAGCAAAACTTGGTCCAATGCAGGAACGTTATTATTAGATGTAAAACATGTTAGCTGATTTAACCCATTTTTGTTTTCTGTGACTTTGGAAATCCTTTGTTCACAGTACAAACCTAGCTTTTCTAAAAATAGAAATGTCCCCAGCAGCTGTTACATAAGGCATTCTCTCTTGTCTTGTTCATAGGGAAAACTTGCAGATATTAGACTTTCATTTTAGGAGAAACAATATTGGACAGTAATTTGGTTTCTTTTCCATTTGGCAAGGTATAAACTTGTAATCCTTGACCAGACGTTCAGTTTTTTTTTTCTTTTTTCATTTTACAGGCTGCAGTGTCACTAAGTACACTTTCATTCTTTTTACAGCTTTTATCTTGTGGTTTTCTTTAAAAATCTATTGCTTCCCCCCGGTCTGTCCTGTCTCCGCTCCCCAGAGCTCCTACACAAATTCATTTTAACAACAACAGTCACCTTAGTCAAGTTGTATTTCCCTAATCTGATCTGTAGAATAGACAATATTTCTTTGCACATTTTTCTCTTTGTCTCCTAGCTAATTTTGTGGATGGTATCTACTTTCTAATGTAATTTGACACCATTAGAACGCTTTGGTTGTTAAATAGACAATATTTCTTTGCACATTTTTCTCTTTGTCTCCTAGCCAATTTTGTGGATGGTATCTACTTTCTAATGTAATTTGACACCATTAGAACGCTTTGGTTGTTGGTAATAATAATAATAATAATAATAATTCTATAATTGGGTGAGAAAGGCTAAAAAATGAACTGAAAGTAATAGGAAGAATTTTTAAAGAGGTGAAGTAAGCCTTCAGAAGCTCTTGAGCACAACAGGGAGAAGTTAAGGGGCAGAAAGAAGAGAGACTTGTACTGAGGGCTCACTCTACCAGCTCAAAAGCAAGAGATGTTTTTAAATATTTCTTCTCTTCACACCAATTTTACCTGAAAAATTGCTGCTAAAAATGAAGAACCATTTTGAGAGCAAATATGAAAGTATTACAAATACAAATTATAAACTTTGTGCTTTGTAATGTCTTATGTTATTCAATTGCTTTACCGTGTGCAACTGTGTCTCCACAGCACTGAGGGTTAACAGAGAATGTCGTTCCCATCTATTGTTCATTGTTCCTATGGAGGTGAGGAAACTGCAGGTGGCAAAAATAGCAAATGACTTGCTCCAAGTCACACAGCAAGTCCACCACACTGAGATTAAAACATTTAATATCTGCAGACTGCTGAATGCATTAAACCCATCAACTATGTTTAAAGAGAGTGTTATCAAGTAAAAATTTAGTCAAACTTGATCTAAGAAAAATACAAAATCTTATCATTTGCAAAATATGCTTCTGAAGTATTTTGTCTCCATTATTTATTTAGTTCTCATGCATACTAAGGAAGTTCTCCCCAAATTCCCAGGACTTCCGCATCAGGGCTTAGATTTATGAATTTTTATATCCCTCCTTTAAAAAGCTCTTTCTATAAACAAATATTCCTGTACTACTAAAATGGGGAAGTCTCCTAAATAATAATTTTTAAAATAAAACTTTAAAAAAGACTAAGATCAGCACCTCATAATCAAAGTTTAATGTATTTGAAAATTTATTGAAATGAGGTTTTTTTGAAAGAAATATACTAGGTAAATGATTTTAGTTGCCAGCCCTTCATGGTAAAAATGTAAAATTGTTGGCATCTCTAAGAGAGAGTACTGTCCCACTTATTTGAGTTTGTTTTGTTTTGTTTTTTGTTTACTTTGTTTCCAGCCACAAAAAAAATCTGTGGGTCAAAGGTTAAACAAACGTTTGCCCCAAGAATTAAGAAAAATAATGAAATGTATTTGTAAAGATTTTAGTAACCTCTTTATAAATATAAGTATAAAGGGGTAAGATATTTTAGTAACCTCTCTATATAAATATAAAGAGGTAGGATATTTTGGCTATTCCATCAGTACATTCTGGCTCACACACACACAGAAAACAGGCTAAACATCCCTGAATATTCAAATAAATTCTCCTTTTGGTGATTCAGTTCAGTAACTGCCTATCACCAATGCAAATTTGTTTTTTTATAAAATGGCTGATGACATAGGATTTTACAAAAACAGCTCTTTTAAAAACAGATTAAATATTTTTATTGCAATGTATGGTCATATTTTTTTTTAACTTTTATGAGATAACACTGTGATAGGTGCTTTAAGAGAAATATTTTTTCCAGAAATGGTTTTATAGTGAAAACTAAGGGCAGCTTTTGCATTGTGATATATGGGTGGATGGCCATATTTGGTTACTAAGAAATCATGAAGTGTTACCCAAAGAGAAACTTGCAAAACTACTTGGCAGAAACAAAAACATTAATTTCTAGTTTGTTCATTTTCTCTCGTGCTATACCGGTGATCTGCCAAGTAAATTCACACGCATATCATTACCTTGGTTCAAAGCAGAAGCCAGAATGTTTATGATTGGTGGCAGTAAAACATTCACAGATTCTTCATCATGGTGAGATAGAGTAGTACTAAATTCCCAATAGAGAAATATCAGCTTCAGAGGCTGGCCAGTTTGCTCAGTTGGTTAGAGCATGGTGCTGAACCCAAGGTCCTGGGTTCAATCCCTGTACCAGGCAGCTGCCAAGAAAAAAGAAAAGAGAGAAATATCAACTTCATAAGTTAATGTTCCTGTCTCTAGCTCACTTTTTCTCTCTTTGGGGTGTATTTACTATTTATTTTTTACCTTCAATTTTTGCTTTGGGGGATTTATTTTTACCTATTGCCGTCCTACTGTATTAAATATCCTGTACAATGAAATAAGTTAGTAAGGAAATGTTTTTAAAACCCCATAAATATCCATTTTAGTTCTTAACATATGGGGGGAAAAGTTTGAGGAAAAAGCACTTCGCCATGTAGAAGGGAAAGAGATAATCTTAATATGATGATTTTAATTCATGATCAACATTTAGTCCTTTGCAGACAAGGGAACACTTACTAGCAGTACTTGAAGACTTGTGAGTTGGAATTGCATGTTACTTGAAAGATCTAATTAAGCTAAATTTTGGTGCACAGCAGTTGTACATGATTTCATGTTTATGTAGCAAAATGCATTGAAATGTACTAGTATTGAAACATACATGTAAAGATAGTTGTGGAAATTGTCTATTATATTTTCCTTGTGTGTCTCATTTGTTTAGAGCATAAAGTTTCTTTTTTTTTAATTGTTCTAACTGAATAAGGCTAAATGAATACTGTAATTGAAAATATATTTTAAATCTTTGTCATGAGTTTTTAAAAAAGACTATTGCAAATTGTATCATTCCTGATTACACAGAACTTTGTGGGTGGTTTTAAATAAATTTTATACTTCTATTTTGCACCTGGTAGTCTAATTTTTCTTTACTCTTCACAAGCATACTTTAAAAATTTAATAGCCAATAGAATTTACACATTGTAACTGCAAAGGACTGCAGGACTTAATACTTAGAGGGCTGGCCAGTTAGCTTAATTGGTTTGAGCACAGTGTTGATAACACCAAGGTCCAGCATTCAATCCCTGTACTAGAGAGCCACCAAAATGAAAAAAATTAAAAAGATTTAATATTTACAGATGACCAAATGTGTGGGCCATGTTAAACACAAAACCAAGATGGGTACCACTTATGGAATTCTAATTATATGCCAGATACCTTGCATTTTATGAAAGTTATTTCATTCTCAAAGTGATGCTATTAAGTAAGAACTCACAGATCAGTTCTGAAGCTTGAAGTAGTTAAGTTCAAGTCTTATCCCCCTCCTTTCCGGCTGGTTAGAAGAGAGACATGGTCACATGAGCTAGGCTGACCATACAGACATGGGCAACGCCCGAGGGAAGGGCAGAACAGTGAAATAGAAGGAACCTGGGTCCCTAGATGACCTGCTCCCCTGAACGTGGTCTTTTATTTGAGTGAAAAATAAGTATTCTTTTCTATTACTTTGCTCTCTGTTCAGTAGCTCAACCAATATCCTAATTAAACATCCACCCCGACCATCACATTTTCTTAATTTCCAGGCCAAATATAGAGTTCCTTCAATGTTCCTCTGGTGGCCCCTTATCTTCTTAATGCTCTCTAGAAAACAAGCTGAGTAATCTTTTAAAAACAGAGTTTAGATCGTGACATTCCCCTGCCTAAAATACTCCCATGGCTTTCTCATTGTAGTTAGTATGAAACAAACTCTTTAGTTGGTTTTGCAGGGATCTGGGCAACCTGGCTCCAGCCACCCTGAGCTTCTAAAGTTTCTTTTTTGTGTGTGTGTGTGACCAGTAAGGGGATCGCAACCCTTGGCTTGGTGTCATCCGCACTGCAGCGAGCACACCAGCCATCCCTATGCAGGATCCGAACCCGCGGCGGGAGCGCCACTGCGCTCCCAGCGCCGCATTCTCCCGAGTGAGCCACAGGGTCAGCCCTAAAGTTTCTTGAACAGGTAAACACTTCTCAGATTCAAAGCCTTTGTACTTGTTGCCAGGTTCTCCCTTCGGATCTTCCCATGGCTAGCCCCTTGTAGTCCCTATATCAGCTCAAATGTCACATTTTTATTTTATTTATTAATTATTTTTGTGCCCGGCCAATACAGGGATCTGAACCCTTGACCTTGGTGTTATCAGCACCACCCTCTACTGAGTGAGCTAATCAGCCATACCCTTCATATTATTTTTAATACCTACATAGTTTTCAAGCATATAAGTTGAATATTCCATTTATTTCTCCTTATTGAACATTTTCATTGCTCCCAATTTTTTACTATGATAAACCCAAAAGAGCTGGATTAAAGGGAATGCACTTTAATTTTTAAAAACCTTTTAATCTAATATTGAAGGCATGCCATTAGTATAAAATTCAAAAGTACAAAAGGCATTAGAGGGAGAAAAAATTAATGACTTTCCTACCTCTGTTGCAAAGTGTTTGTACTCAAAATGCGCTTGGCTACCAGCAACAGAATAACAAAGTAAAAGTGGCTTAAACAATAAACAATGCATTTTCTGACATGACAGGAGGTCCAGAGATGAGTGATTCCAGGGTTAATAAATTTCAGCAATTTAACGGAGTTCCAGATCCGTTTCTCTGCAATTCTCTCAGCTTTCTGCATGGTCTCAAGACGGTTGTAGCGACTCAAAGAATCACAACCTTTCCCACCTTCACCTAAAAGTACTAAAGAACACTTTCTTCTTCTGTCTCTTTCTAAACAGGGACAAAAACCATAAGCCATCAAAATACTTCTTATGCTGGGCCTGCCTGTATCTCACTCGGGAGAGTGCGGTGCTGATAACACCAAGGCCATGGGTTCGGATCCCATATAGGGATGGTCGGTTTGCTCACTTGGGTGAGCGTGATGCTGACAACACCAAGCCAAGGGTTGAGATCCCCTTACTGGTCATCTTAAAAAAAAAAATACTTCTTATGTTTCATTGGCCAAAATTTTGTCACAAACCGATGCCTAAAGGATTTACTAACAAAGAGAATTATCATCATTGGCTTACACCAATTAATATTTACTTCCCAGGACTAGAGAGGCCTGCTTCTCTTGAGGTCACATCTGAATAAGATATGGGCTCTGTCAGCAAAGGAAGAAGTGAGCAGAATGGCTCAAGCAACAGCGACCCAGTTCCTCCCAGAGCCCACCATAGCTACCAGCTTCTGGTGTATCTACCAGGAGAAATTCTCTGTATATGCAAGATACTACATTTTTGTTTTTCTTATTTTAATCTCATAATCCATATCAATGCATATAGAATTAAAGAATAACCTTTTTATTAACATCTCCATGGTATATTCCATTGTATGGACAAAACATACCTTATTTAACCAGTGATGGATATTTATTATTTATTTATTTATTTATTTATTTTGTCCTTTTTGAGACTGGCCGCACCGCACTCAGCCAGTGAGCGCTGTGAGCGCACCGGTCATCCCTATATAGGATCCAAACCCGTGGCGGGAGCACTGCTGCGCTCCCAGCGCCGCACTCTCCTGAGTGCGCCACGGACTCGGCCCAGTTGATGGATATTTAAACTTTTCCAATATATTTTTTGTGTGTGTGTGGCTGGTGGCTATCCAATCTTTTGAGTATGCATTATAAAATGTTTGTGATAAATATTGCC
Organism: Galeopterus variegatus; assembly: GCF_000696425.1. Classification (NCBI taxonomy): domain Eukaryota; kingdom Metazoa; phylum Chordata; class Mammalia; order Dermoptera; family Cynocephalidae; genus Galeopterus; species Galeopterus variegatus. The sequence goes on along the minus strand of NW_007727802.1, from coordinate 348,027 downwards.
AAATTGTCCTCTGGAACTACTGCACCATTTTGCAGTAGAATGATACAGTTTTTTAAAATATGGTAAATAGTATTTAGTTCCATGAGAGCACAAACCACATTTATATTTTCCTTGAGAGATCCCAACCAATGCCGGAAAAAGCAAGACAGGCCACATGCCACAGCTACTCTCCCTGCAGCTACCAAGACCAACTCACCACAGGAAACTCCAGATCCCATCCCCACCTACTAGGCTTCACTTCCAACCACAGTTTCATCTGTATTGCCAGATGGCTAACTGTTACAAGTGGCTCTCAGGACTAAATGCAACATGCATCACACTCTACTTTGTCTTGGTCATTATTCAAAGGGTAAGCCCCTCTGATCATCTGTCATCTCTTTGGTGGTCTGTATTGAGTTGTCCTTGTGCTGCTCTGTATTATCTTTGTGACCTGATCATTTAGTCCCTGACGTTTCTTCCCACCCTGCTAAGAAGTCCTCTGGAATTCCTACACTGTGATCAGCAATCTTCCCTGTGTCTTTGACCTCACCTTTGAAAGGTACATGCTCCAATGCCTTGTATAAAATGAAATCAGAGCTGGTTTGTGTACTGGCCACCCACAAAAAAAAAAAAGAAGAAGAAGAAGAAAAAGAAAGAAAGAAATCTGCTTCTTCCTGATTTCAAACTGCACCAACCTCTGGATGGGGGTGTGGGTGGGAGATGTTCTCACTAAGTCCAATTTCACCAGCTTGGAAAAAAAATGAGATAAAATTCCTGTTAGGATTCATGGCTGGCAATTAATTATCACTAAGTTAATCTAGATGTTTAGAGCAATCCTTATTAAAATGCCACTAACAGGATTTTTTTTGAGAATAAGACAAGCTTAATTTAACATTCATATGGAACGGGCCGGCCCGGTGGCGCACTGCTACAGTGCGCCGCTTTGAAGCGCGGTGGCGCTCCCACCGAGGGTTC
>NW_007727802.1:341204-347063 GCF_000696425.1 Galeopterus variegatus | reverse complement strand
GATCCCACATACAGACTGGTTCCCGCTCACTGGCTGAGCGAGGTGCGGACACGACACCGAGGGTTGCGATCCCGTTGCCGGTCCTGGTCCAGTACGGGCGCGACACTGAGGGTTGCGATCCGTTGCCGGACACGAAAAAAGACAAAAAGGAAAAAAAAAACATTCATATGGAAAAATGAATAAGCAGGAATAACCAAGAAAGTCCAGGGGTACGGTAGGAGAACAGAGAGTAATAAGAGATGCTGGTCCTACTATGTATTAAAATTTAAATATTTTAGAAAGTTACAATAATTGAAAGAATATGGTACTAATGTGATCAATAGATCCATAGGTAGAACAGAAATCTGGAAATAAACCTAAATACATATGGACATTTACTATATTTTAAGGGTGGATTTCAAATCAGTGGGGAAATGAAGGATTATTCAATGGCTAGTTGGAAAAAAATAAAGTTGGGGTCTCACCTCACTCCTTACCATAGAATAAATTCTAAATGGATTGAAAACTTAAACTTAAAAAATAAAACCATAAAAGTTGTAGAAAAATGGTAGAAACATTTATTTTTATAATGTCAGAATACGAAAGGCTTTCAGTAGGCATGAAAGAAAAAATTATAAATGTAACAACATAAAAATAAAAGTAAAAACTTCTACACAGCAAACCTCCCCCCTAAAAAAAGACCCCTACCTCTCACCATAGAAAAAAAACAAACTGTAAATGAATTAAAGACCTAAGTGTTAAACTCAAAACTATGAACCTATGAAGAAAACAGTAAAAATGCTCATGAAATGGGGATGGGCAAGAATTTTAAAAATAAGACATCAAAAGCACAAGTAACAAAAATTGACAAATGGGATTACATCAAACTAAAAAGCTTTTTTTGGGCCGGCCCGGTGGCGTACTGCTACAGTGCGCCACTTGGGAAGTGCGGCGGCGCTCCCGCCGAGGGTTCGGATCCCACATACAGACCGGTTCCCGCTCACTGGCTGAGCGAGGTGCGGGTGCGACACTGAGGGTTGCGATCCGTTGCTGGTCACGAAAAAAAGACAAAAAGACAAAAAAAAAAAAAAACTAAAAAGCTTTTGCACATCAAAGGAAACTGTTAACAGAGTGAAGAGACAATTGACAATGGGAGAAAATATTTGTGAAATGTACATCTAACAGGGGGCTAATATCAAGAATATATAAGGAACTTAAACAACTCAACAGCAAAAAACTGAATAACCCAATTAAGAAATGGGCAAAGGATCTTAACAGACATTTCTCAAAAGAAGACATACAAATAGCCAACAGGTATATGAAAAAATGCTCAACTTCACTCATCATCAAGGAAATGCAAATCAAAACCAGAATGAAATGCCATCGCATTCCAGTTAGAATGGCTATTATCAGGGCCGGCCCATGACTCACTTGGGAGAGCATGGTGCTGACAACACCAAGTCAAGGGTTAAAATCCCCTTACCGGTCATCTTAAAAAATAATAATAATAATAATAATGGCTATTATCAAAAAGACAAAAGACAAGAAGTGTGGGTGAGGATGTGTAGAAAAAAGAACACTGGTGGTGCGAGTGTAAACTAGTACAGCCATTATGGAAAACGGTATGGAGTTTCCTCAAAAAATTAAAAATAGAGGGCCGGCCCGGTGGCGCACTGCGCTAGTGCGCAGCTTGGGAAGTGTGGCGGCGCTCCCGCCGAGGGTTCGGATCCCACATGCGGACCGGTTCCCGCTCACTGGCTGAGCGAGGCGCGGGGGCAACACCGAGGGTTGCGATCCCGTTGCCGGTCCCGGTCTGGTGCGGGGGCGACACTGAGGGTTGCGATCCGTTGCCGGACACGCAAAAAGACAAAAAAAAAAATTAAAAATAGAACTACCATATGATCCAGATCCAGCAATCTTTCTACTGTGTATATCTGGTGGAAAAGAAATCAATATGTCAAAGATATATCTGCACTGCCGTGTTTATTGCAGCTCTATTTACAATAGCCAAGATATGGAACCAATCTAAGTGTCCAACAACAGACGAATGAATTTTAAAAATAAAATGTGGTATATGTACACTGTAGAATACTATTCAGCCATAAAAAAAGAATAAAATCCTGTCATTTTCTGCAATGTTGATGGAATTGGAGGATATTATATTAAGTGAAATAAGTCGGGCATGGAAAGACAAATACCACATGATCTCACTCATATGTAGAATAACAAAAAATGGAAATTACAGAGGCAGAGAGTAGAACACTGGGTACCAGAGACTGGAGAGGGCAGGGGGTAAGGGAAAACAGGGAAAGGTTGGCCAATGGGTACAAAATTACAGTTAAATATGAGGAATAAATTCTGATGTTCTATTGCACAGTAAGGTGACTATGGCTAACAGTTAAGTTTTGTATATTACATTATAGCTAGAACAAAAGCTTTTTTTGAATGTTCTCACCACAAAGAAATGATAAATGCATGAGGTGATGGAGACGCTAACTACTCTGACCTGACCTGATCATTAAACAACATATAAATGTATCAAAACATCAAACCGTATCTCATAAATATGTACAATTATGAAGAATAAAAGCAAGACAAAAAAAGAAGAAAAAATGAACAAAAATGAAAAACAAGGAAAAATGTGCAATTACAATGTATCAATTAAAACTAATTAATTAAAACAAAATAAAAATTAACAAAATATTTGCAGCTCATATGACAAAGGACTAAGATAATGAACTCCCAAAAATTAATAAGAAAAGTATCAGTGGCCTAACAGAAAAAGGACAAAGAATATGAACAATTGGTTAATAGAAAAGGAAATATAAATGTCTCTTACACAGATGAAAAGATATTCTCTCTCATAGCAAGGAAAATAATAAAACTACATTAAGATACCAAAGATGACCATCATCTATCTATTCCTTTCCTCCCTGTTTGTGCACGCCATTTCCCCATGGAGAGGTGGCACCTATTCTACCTGTTGAATATGAGCTAGCAGTGTCCCTTTCTTCATTTTGGAGCCCTGGGCTATTATGAAAGAAGGCCAGGCTGATCTGCTGGAAGGAGAGCCAGTGCCTGATATGTGAGTCATGAAACAACCTCAGGCATGCTGGAATCAGATGACACCAGTTCTGGCTGCTGTCTGACTGCAAGCACATGAGAGACCTTAAGTAATAACCATCCAGCTGAGCCCATTCATCCCACAGAGCCAACAGATATTAAGAAGTTGTTATTTTAAGCCACTACATTTTGTGATGGCTTGTTATGCTATAAAGCACCATTATTCACCTATTAGCAGCCTTAAACATTGGAAACTATACTATTTGGTGGGGGTGTGGAAAAACAGGTGCTCTCATACAGTGCTGGTGGAAGTATAAATTGATATAACTCTTAAGGAAGTAAAATTGGCAATAGCTATTAAAATTATAAATGCACAAAATCTGTGACCAAGCACTCTAATTTCTTTTTTTTTAAATTTATTATTTATTATTTTTTCCTTTTTGTCTTTTTTACTGACCAGTAACGGGATCGCAACCCTCAGTGTTGCGCCTGCAAAGCGCTCAGCCAGTGAGCGGGAACCGGTCTCCACATGGGATCCGAACCCTCAGTGGGAGCGCCGCTGCGCTCTCAAGCGGCGCACTCTCCAGTGCGCCACCGGGCCGGCCCAAAGCACTCTAATTTCTAAGAAAGTATTCTACTGATATATATTACATGAGCGAAATGACATAACTGAGATTGTTTATTGCAGCATTGCTTATGAGAGTAAAAGGTAAAAAAGGGCCCAAATACCCATCAGCTGAGGATTGGATAAATATATTATGGTAAATTCATATAAAAGAATATTACTTTGCTGGTAAAAATAACAGGAAAGCACTTTTTATTTGGATATGGAACAATTTTCAAGATGTATTATTTGTGTAAAAAATGAGAAAAGGATATTTACCATATTTGCGTCACTCTAAGATGCATTTTATGTACCACAAGTTAAAAATTGCTGTCAGTTGTACTGTATCATAGACTGTGAGATGCATTCTCAGAGTGTGATGGATTCCGCTTTAAGGAACTAGAAAACAAACAGCAAAATAAACCCAAAATAGGCATAAAGGAAGGAAATAATGAAGATAGAGTGGAGATAAATGAAATAGAGATACAAAAACAATACAGAGAATCAACAAAACCAAAAGTTGGCTCTTTGAGAGGATCAATAAGCTTGACAAAACTTTACCTGACTGACCATGAGAAAAAAGAAGGCTCAAATGACTAAAATCAGGAATAAAAGTGGGGACATTACTACTGACCTTACAAAAATAAAAAGAAGAGAATACCGTTAACAGTTGTATATCTATAAATGAGATAGCTTTCATGAAAAGGTCAAATTCTTAGAAATACACAAACCACTAAAACTGACTCAAGAACAGATAATCTGAATAGAACTATAATAAGTAAAATGATTAAATCAGCAACCAAAATACAGTACTATACACACTCACACATACACACTCTAAGTTTAAGGCCAGACAGCTTCACTGGTGAACTCTATGAAATATTTAAAGAAGAACTAATTGTTCTCAAATGCCTAACTGTTCTCAAATGCTTCTAAGAAATAGAGGGAACACTTCCTAACTCATTCTGTAAGCCTAGTATTACTTTGACACCAAAGCCAGTCAAAGACATGACAACAAAACTGTCAAAAATAGTCTGTGCACTTAGCCCTTATGAATATATATGCAAAAGTCTCCAACAAAATACTAGCAAACCAAATCCAGTTGCATATTATAAGGATTATATACCATTACTTAGAGGGATTTATCCCAGAAATGCAAGAGTGGATAAATATACAAAAATCAATCACTGTAATGCACCATATTGATAGAATGAAGGAAAATCCACATGATCATCTCAATTGATGTTGGAAAAACATTTGATAGTATCCAAACCCTTTCATGATGAAAACACTCAATAAACTAGAAAAAGGAACATCCTCAACATGAAAAAGGGCATCTGTGAAAAACCTGCAGCTAATGTCATACTTAATGGTAAAGACTAGAGCTTTCTCCCTAAGATCACAAACAAGACAAGGATGTCCTATCTTATCACTTCTATTCAACATTGAATGGAAGTTCTAGCCAGGGCAATTAGGCTAAAAAAAGAAATAAAAAGCATTCATATTGGGAAAAAAAAGAAGTAAAACTATCTCAATTCACAGATAACACTATCTTATATACTGAAAATACTAAAGAATCCACACACAAAAAAAATCAGAGCTAGTAAATTCAACAAAGTTGCAAGATACAAGACCAACACCACTGAAATTAATTATTTCTATACAGTAGCAATGAGCAATGCAAAAATGAAGCCAAGAAAATAATTTCATTTATGATAGCATCAAAAATAATGAAATACTTGGGGAATAAATTTAACCAAGGAGGTGCAAGAGTTTTACACTAAAATCTATAAACATTGTTGAAAAAAATTAAACGAGACTTGAGTAAAAGGAAAGACATCCCATGTTCATGGAATGGAGACTTAATATTATTAAGATAGCAATAGTCCTCAAAATGATCTATAGATTCAATGTAATCCATACCAAAATTCTGTCATTTTTGTACAATTGGACAACGTGGCCGGTTAGTTCAGTTGGTTAGAGCTCAGTGTTATAACATTAAGGTCAAGGGTTTGGATCCCAGTACCAGTCAGCTGCAAAAAACTGAATTAATTAATTAATTAAAAATGGATCAATGATCTAAATGTTGGAGCAAAATTGTAAAACTCTTAGAACTTAGAACATAGGGATAAATCTTTTTTTTTTTTCCTTTTTGTCTTTTTTCGTGACCGGTAACGGGATCGCAACCCTTGGTGTCGCGCCTGTACCGCGAC
>NW_007727802.1:337968-340559 GCF_000696425.1 Galeopterus variegatus | reverse complement strand
TTTTTCCTTTTTGTCTTTTTTCGTGACCGGTAACGGGATCGCAACCCTTGGTGTCGCGCCTATACCGCGACTGGCAACGGGATCGCAACCCTCGGTGTTGCGCCTGCACCGTGCTCAACCAGTGAGCGGACCGGTCTCTATATGGGATCCGAACCCTTGGCGGGAGTGCCACCGTGCTCCCAAGCGCCGCACTCTACCGAGTGCGCCACCGGGCCGGCCTCTGCATAGGGATAAATCTTCATGACTTTGGATTTGGCAATGAGTTCTTAGATACTAAAAGCAAACGCAACAAAAGAAAAAATTGATAAGTTTGACTTCAGCAAAATTAATAAGTTTTAGGGCTGGCCAGTTCGCTCAGTTGGTTAGAGCACGGTGTTGATAACACCAAGGCCAAGGGTTTGGATACCTTTACTGGCCAGCTGCCAAAATAAAAAAGATTAGTAAGTTTTGTTCATGAAAAGTCACTATCAAGAAAGTAAAAAGCAACCCACGGAATAGGAGAAAATATCTGCAAAGAATATCTCTAATAAGGATATAGTATACAGAATATATAAATAACTCTTACAACTCAATATCTATCAGAAGACAACCAGATTTAAAATTGGGCAAATGTGATGGTTGCACAACACTGTGAATACACCTAGTGTCACCGAATCATATACTTAAAATTGGTTAAAATGATCAATTTTATGCTATATATATTTTACCACAATAAAAAAATTTGCAAAAAAAAAAGGACAAAGACTTGAACAGAAATGTCTCCAAGGAAGATAAACAAATATCCAATAAGCACATGAAAAGATGCTCGACATCTTTGTTGGCTACAAATAAAAAAATGACAATGAAAAAATAAAAAGGAAAATAGCAAGGGTTGGCAAGGATGTGCTACATTTCTTGCGGGAATGTAAAATGCTGTAGCCACTGTAAACACAGTTTGGCAGTTATTCAAAAAGTTAAATATAGAATTATCATATGATCCAGAATTCCATTCCTAGGTATGTACCCAAGAGAATTGAAAACAGGAGTTCTAACAAAAAGTTGTACTGAATGTTCTGTAGGAAGGAAAAATCTCTTTTCCTCCTGCTCTTCTAGGTTCTTGGCTGGGGCTCTGTAACAAAAGACAGATTAATGAGAAAAAACCCACAGAAGCTTATTAACATGTTTAGCTCATATATACATAGGAGAAACTCAGGATGCAGTAACTCAAAGATTTGGTTACAACATGGGCTTCTCGTCTGTCCAGTTAGCTCAATTGGTGAGAGCGCAGTGTTGTAAAACTGAGGTCAAGTCTTCAGATCCTTATAATGGCCAACCATGAAAAGGAAAAAAAGAACCCGGGTTTATATACCATAATAACAAAGGAACAATAAATTTAGAGAAAAATGTCAGGACAAAGGAATATGGTTTGAGGCTTCAAAGGGCAGAAAACTGTGGGAAGGTAACTATATAGGGGAAACTAAAGGGGTAAAGTTTGTTTCCAGATTCCTCTAATGCAGTCTCAGGCCTGTTTCCAGTAGAGGAAAATTTATATCCTGCCATTAGGCAAAAAGGGAGAGGGTTGAGGGAGTGTTTCCTGCTTCTTAATTGCCTTCAGCTCAAAATAATTCTTATGTCAAAAAGTCACATTTTGGGTTGACATATTCTGGTTTCCTTCAGTTGATAGCAGCATTATTCATAATAGCTCAAATGTGGAAGCAACCCAAAAGATCAACTGACAAGTGGAGAAACAAGGTGTGGTATATCCATATTGTTAAAGAAAACATTTTTTCAATGACACTTGTTAAACTACAATAAAGAAAAACTCTATTCAGGACCATCATGATAGGTATAGGGACCACTGCAATGGGATTTTGCAGTGGAGGAAAGAGATTGGGCTAAACTCTGAATTCAGCATGGGCAGGTGGGAATGCGCAGGTTGGGGGGTAGTGGATAGAAAATGATTAAGAGGCAACATCAGACGTAGAGGGATTCTGGCTAAACCCATCTAACAGGATTTTTGCTGAAGACAGTACAGGGTGATCGGACATCACCTGGAAGGTGGTGGCAGGTGAGGAACTCAGATATTGAGGGGGCGGGGTTCCTGCCGAATTCGCTTAGTAGGGTACTTTGCTAAAATTGTATTTCACAAGGAAGTGCACAGATGGGCCTAGGGGAAATTTCAGAAGACTGTCAAGCAGAGAATCTTTTTTCTCTGTCCCCCTCTTTTCCAGGAAAGAAGAGACATTTCTCTTGTCCACTTTCTCATTTGGTCATTTTTTTTTTTTTTTCTGGTGGTGGGCAGAATGGGGATATGAACCTTTGACCTTTTGTTACAACACTGTGCCCTAACCAACTGAGCTAACCAGCCAGCCCTCGGTCATCTTTGTTCATTAATGACCAGCTGAATCATCTGCTGGAACTTGGTGGTATGAAATATTTTCTGGATGATGCTAGCAGTTGGGGACTTAATGAGGGGAATTTCTATGAAAATTTTTAAAAGCACAAAGATTAATAGTTGGAAATCCAGTTTCTTTTTTTTTTTTTTTTTTAAAAAAGATGACCGGTAAGGGGATCTCAACCATTGGCTTGGTGTTGTCAGCACCACGCTCAGC
>NW_007727802.1:335973-337085 GCF_000696425.1 Galeopterus variegatus | reverse complement strand
CTCTACCAAGTGAGCCACGGGCCGGCCTAGGAAATCCAGTTTCTGAGTTTACAGTGCAGCCAGTCAAGAAGATTTCTAGATGTTTGCCCTATGGATAACAGTAGCAATCCAATAGATTTCCTGGTTTGCAATTCAGACATCTCTGATGATGCCATAGGGTGTTTCTGGTGAATTCTCTGAGTGACCGAGCACCAAGGAGCAGGCACGAAGGTGACTTCTTTTAGATTTATAAAAAGTTGTCCAGTTTCAGCTTGCATAGCTGTGGGAAGATGGGCGATTTTAGATGTTCATGACTCTAAGCCAGAAGAGTGGAGGAAAAACTGGAAACCGTTTGGAGAGTCATAGTGAGACACTGGAGGAAACCAGAAGAATTCAGTATACAGTCTAGGTGGCAGGGAAACCTCAAAGACACTGAACAAGACTAAAATTTGATGCCCAGTGGTGTACTATAGTTTTCCACTGAAATGATTTTTCTGTCTATATTCACCCCCATTTTATCAAGGATGATCAAAGTAAGACTAATTTGTTTGTAAAAATAAGTCTAATGTCATTAAACTTGGCCTGATTATTTACACGAGTACCTCAAAATATTCATGGAAAGATTCATATTGTCTTTTGTTTTGTTTTGGTTTGAGTTTTTTGGCAGCTGGTCGGTACAGGGATCAAAACCTAGACCATGGTGTTATCAGCACCAACTGAGTTAACCTGCTGCCCCCCCCCCATAATATATTCTAATTATTTTTTTCCAGGAACTTTTTGAAATACCCTCATAGAAGTACAGCAAGAATAATAACAAGTATAGGCCCTCCTTTAAGTTTGCTCTGCTGGAAGTTTTCATGAGGAATGTCAGATTGGGCTTTTAAAAGCCTCTTGAGGCTGGTCAGTTGGCTCGGTTGGTTGAGCATAGTGCTGATAACATCAAACTGGGTTTGATCCCTGTACTGGTCAGCTGCCTAATTAATTAATTAATTTAATTAAAGCCTCTTGAGGCTAGGAAGGCAAACTAAGGACTCATCATCCAATTTTGTCTTTAGTACCTATAGAGTTGGGTGAATTCCTTTCAAGAGCTTAAAGTATCTTAAGCCCCAAAGTATCAGGGTTCCTGGCTATGC
>NW_007727802.1:332017-335319 GCF_000696425.1 Galeopterus variegatus | reverse complement strand
TGATAACATCAAACTGGGTTTGATCCCTGTACTGGTCAGCTGCCTAATTAATTAATTAATTAAATTAAAGCCTCTTGAGGCTAGGAAGGCAAACTAAGGACTCATCATCCAATTTTGTCTTTAGTACCTATAGAGTTGGGAGAATTCCTTTCAAGAGCTTAAAGTATCTTAAGCCCCAAAGTATCAGGGTTCCTGGCTATGCCAGCAAGTGACATTCTTTACTCACCTATAAGGCAACCATGTCCATGTATACAAGGTCAGTTTTTTCCCCAAGATACTTTATTGACTCCTTAAGGTCAACCTTAGTTTCTTAAAGTTGTCTGGTCATATTTGAAAGTATGACATTCTAGTCAAAACCTTGCTAATATGTACAATTATGTCCTGTTACAAGTAGAGCAGATTCTTAGTGAACTCATGCAAATTACTATTTTATCATGAAAATAAGAATACTCACTAATAGTTCCAAATTCTGGAGGGATCAGGTAGGGAGGAAAAAGTAAGTTTCATCTTTGTCCACAAAAACATACTTCACATTTTTTTTTGGGGGGGGTAGCAGCTGGAGGGTATGGGGATACCAACCCTTGACCTTAGTGTTACAAGCCTGTGCTACTTTACCAAATTGCTGCTAGCTATAGGTAAAATAGAAAGCTCCCTATATCTGTAAAACAGCAATGTTGGACATAAAATGGAATGAAGTACTGATACATGCTACAACATGGATGAACCTTGAGAACTACGTGCTGAGTCCAAGAACCCAGGCACACGAAAGGGCACATATTATATGATTCTATTTATATAAAACGTCAGGCATGGCCAGCCCGGTGGCGCACTGCTACAGTGCGCCGCTTGGGAAGCGTGGCGGCGCTCCCGCCAAGGGTTCGGATCCCACATACAGACCGGTGGCTCACTGGCTGGGCGAGGTGCGGTCGCAACACCGAGGGTTGCGATCCCGTTGCCGGTCACGAAAAAAGACAAAAAAAAAGTCAGGCATTAGAGTGTTACTGGTTAATAGTTACAGGTTTCCTTCTCAGGTGATGAAAAGTTCTGGTAGTAGTCATGCTGATGGTTGCACAACCCTATGAATATGAGTATACAAAAAGCCACTGAATTGTACACTTTAAAATATTTTATTTTTATTTCTTTATTTAGGTGGCTGGCCAGGGATCCCAACCCTTGACGTTGGTGTTACCACCACTGCATTCTAACCAACTGAACTAACCGGACAGCCCTAAAATATTTTAAACAGTGAACTGAATAAGCGAATTTTATCCCAATTTTTCAAAAAAGTTGAGAATATGTTACAGGATATATCCATTCTCCCAAGTAATTTAACTAGGGGGAAAAAAAAAAAAGAAAAAACAAAATGGCGGCAGCCCCATGGGATCACGTGACCGTCCTTTTCGCCTTCCCACCCTCATAAATCCTTTCTCCCAGAGCCTGCGCAAAGACGTAGCCAGCTCAGAGTTAAGTGAAGCCAAGGCAACCCTTCTCAGGCGCGCTCTCGTTCTAGTCGCGTAGGGACCGCGGCCAGCGTACTGAGAGTGGGCCGGGGCGCGCGCACGTAGGACGTCAACCCGTAATCGCCGTTCCTCCGGGAGATGGGGAGGAGAGAAGTGGCGTGGAGAAAGAGGGGGAAGTTGGCGCATGCGCCTGAGGCTGACGGGTTTGAAATGGCTTCGGTGTTAACCGGGACCCGACTCAGGTGAAGGTCTGGTCCGTGCGGCTGGAACGGCAGGCAGCCAAGCCGGGATTCTTAACATCCTATCGGATCCGCGGAGGGACCGGGGACGGACGTTTTGGTAGCACGGCGGCCGCGGTCCGGCGACGGTGGGGCTCTCGTGGGACTAGGGCGGGAGGGACGCGGTCCCTTTTGTGCCGGCCGGAGCAGGCCCCGCGCGGCCGGCCCCTCCCCCACCACCGCGCTTTTCCCCCGAGGCCCTTGGGTGTCCCCAGAGCTTCTCGGCCTCGTCCCGGCGGGGTTGCCCCTCTAGTTTCCGAGCTACTGCAGTTTTAGCTTCCCGGCATCCGGCCTGGAGCATCGGGGCTGCGCGCGGCTGTCTGGGTGTTGGGGATGGAGGCTTTCTCCGTCCCGCCCGGGCTTTAAGGGGACCAGGGCTCTCAGTATCCCCCTGTTGGCGCTTCATCTGGTGTCGTGGGGCGGTAGATTCCTCGTTAGGGGGTCTGCGGCCCGCGAGGAGCTGAGGCCGGAGGAAGAAGGATGGCAGAGCTCTGGCCCTGCCGAGTCGCGGCGGCGGGAGCCGGGGCGCGGGCGAAGGTCTGCGCCTTGTCACGCCGGACTTTCGGGGGAGGGGTCTTCGCGGTGGTTCTTTAAGAGGCATCCGTTATCTCAACTGCCTTTCCCCTCGAGGCACGGAGGGAAAAGAAGCCCTCGGTTCCTTCCCCCCTCGAGAAAGTAAAGATGTTTGTTATTTAAATGATCTTATTAAATATCTTTATTCGGGGTCTCGTCCCAGTTTCCGTTATTGGTTTCACTACTGCTCTGGCCTCACTTCCCAACCTTTTGCCGAAAGAAACACGCAGGCTGTATTTCCTGTGAATATAAAGTTGTGAACTACTTTCCGCAAACAATTCGTTAGGTACAGCAGATAGCCTTCCGTCTAAATGTGACAGTTCGTAGTCGTAGAAAGAAGTGCCTTGCTTGTAAGTCTACCTAATGTTTTCTTTTAAAATAGAGTACTTTTGGTGATCTACTTAATGTAAAATGGTTTTCATATGTTCATTTGTTCTCTTTCTACTCCAGTCGTTATTTCTACTTAGTTATATGTTGTCCTTGATACAGTAAACATTTCTTTAAAATATCCTTTTGTGATATTTGTAGTTTGGTTGAACTTTAAAATGTGGATCCTTTCTTAATAGATCGCTGCTATAGAAGACAAACAAGCGAAGGTTTTTTTCCCCTTGCATCATGGCTCAGTTTGGAGGACAGAAGAATCCGCCATGGGCTACTCAGTTTACAGCCACTGCGGTATCACAGCCAGGTCAGGCAACTGAACACATGTACTGTAAATATGTGGGGGTGGGGGGGACCTGTTAAAACCATGTGAATTAGGCTACGTGTGATATGTTAAATGCTTGCAAATGATGTATTCTTTAAGTTTATCTGTGAAGCTCCTTTTAAAAATTCATAGGTTAACCAGCAAAAAAGCTGTTTTTTACAGCAGTTGGGATAGTTTAATAGTTTTTAAGTACTTTAAATTGATTAACTTTTTTTTTTTTTTTTTGTCTTTTGTCTTTTTCCGTGTCCGGCAACGGATCGCAACCCTCAGTGTTGCCCCCGTACC
>NW_007727802.1:327216-331198 GCF_000696425.1 Galeopterus variegatus | reverse complement strand
ATGTATGTGTTTATTTATTTTTAGAAGATGACTGGTAAGGGGATCTTAACCCCTGACTTGGTGTTGTCGGCACCACGCTCACTAAAGTGAGCTAACCGGCCATCCCTATATAATTATTTATTTTTAGAAGATGACTGGTAAGGGGATCTTAACCCCTGACTTGGTGTTGTCGGCATCACGCTCACCAAAGTGAGCTAACCGGCCATCCCTATATAGGGATCCAAACCCGTGGCCTTGGTGTTACCAGCACCACACTCTCCCGAGTGAGCCACAGGCCGGCCCTCACTCATTTATTAAATACGCTATACCTTAGTTGTCATATTAAGGCTTTAGTATTCACAAGTTATGTTTAGAAGTAAAAAGATAAAAATAAAGACAAAGAAAAAAGTAAATGTATTAAAAAGCCATACTTTATGGAGTTATACTTGACTGTGGTTTTCACTTATGTGAATTCAAAGTAGAAAAACTGACTCTAAAGAATTTAATTACCAGGCAAAGGAAAAATAAATAGTTGGAAACGCAGTAAATTAACTTTTACATTTTCAAAGTAAAGTAAACCAAATGTCATTTTCAAAATAAAGTCAGTGAAAAATGTCACTGAAACTGTTTCAATATATTTCGTCCCAATTCTCTTAGGAGGAATTTTTTTTTAAAACCCTTCCTCGACTTATTGGTTGCATCTTAGAACATTTAACTAACTTTCTGTAGCTTCATTTTTGTTTTCTGTTTTTGCTTGGGGGGGGCAGCTGGCCAATATGGTGATCTGAAGCCTTGCCCTTGGAGTTATAACACTGCGCTAACTTGCCAGCCCTTAGAACATTTAACTAACTTTCTGTAGCTTCATTTTTGTTTTCTGTTTTTGCTTGGGGGGGGGCAGCTGGCCAATATGGTGATCTGAAGCCTTGCCCTTGGAGTTATAACACTGCGCTAACTTGCCAGCCTGTAGCTTTGTGTGTTTTTCTTAAATGTAATAAACCTGTATTATTTAGGAGTTTCAAATGAGTTTCCTAAGAATTCTACAGAGTGAGATTTCGCATACCCAGAAAAGTTGAAGCTTATTCTGTTTATTAGAATATATTTTTATTTACGATATGTCTTGTACTATATCTTTGCTGAGTTTTACTTTCTTAAAATATGTTTTGTAATTGGAGATCAGTTGCAGAGAGACTGTGATTTTCTAACTTGAATGTTCTAAAATTTGATGGAAATGATTAGTTATCTAGGTGACCTTTCTCCTTAAAGGAATAGATACTTTAGGGTTTTTATTTTAATTGCTCTTGATTTGGGTGATTTAAGGTCAACAGTTATTTCTGTAGACAACTGAAAATAATATGAAATAGTTATGACAGATTATGTTTAGTTCAGATCCAGGTATTTTTCTTTCTATGTTAAATAATGGGAAAAACTGAAATTGACTTGTTTTGATGAAACTGGAATTATTAGTGTGTCTATAAGCAAGTACTCACGCTCTGGTAAACTTAAGCATGTTTTAGCTAGCCTTTATTTACTACATATTTGTTTTAGATTCATATTTGTATCGTGCCAATAAAATAGCTGTTATGATAGAATCCTGTTGTCCATAGCTTTTAACATTTGTTTTGTAATTATTTGAATGTGTGTTATATTCCTTTGGTTTTTTTAATTTTAAGATTGAGCAAAAGAGACAAAAATTTATAAAACTCGTTAGTGACAAAGTCAGTAGTGAATGTAGATTTCCCCTTTCTGTTTTGGGGAATAGAGATTCCAATTGAAAATAATGGGATTTTGTAAACAGAGCTTATTTTTGTGCTGTATGAAATTATTTATGGATTTTCTTGAACCTATCAATCGGAATTTTTCAAAATCTAAAATTTTGCTGATACATCATCACTTCAGTAAATAGGCAGGTGTTTTATTTTGTTAGTATCTAGGTTTAGATTTCCCATAAAAATCTTGAAGTAGGTTCTAAATGGAATTCTCCAGTGACATTGTTTTGGTTAAAATATCTTATTTGTAGGTGATATATTTTGGACTACTTCCTTAACATTTGATATTTTCTTGCCTTTTAAAGCCCTTTTTTTGTAACTAATCATTTTCTCATCTTAATTAGAGTTGATTCTCAGAGCCAAGTCAATTTCTGTCAAAGTTAAAATTTTTTTCAATTCTGGGGCAATTAAAGTATGCCTTATTTTATGCCTAATCTCAATAGAGAGCATTTTAACCTTAGTATAACTCCTCAAGTTACCTGCTGGTGGCTTCAATACAATTTGAGAGAAAAATTTCAACAAAGGACCTTAAAACAGCTTTATGAGCATAATTGTATGGGTGCCAGTTTTACCCCATTAAAAACAAATGCAGCCACTGAAATATGCCATATGTGTTAGTATCAGAGGTCAGTGTCAAATCAATGATCATGCAACAGAAAAAGGTTAATTGAATTATTCAACTCACATGAAATATTTTGATCTTTGTGCATGTATTTCTGATTCAGTTTTTTCCTGAAAATAACATAAAAATTGCTAACTCTGTTTCCCTTATGTGTAAAACTTAACATGGTTTTGTTCACTAAATGGTTTTACTATTTGATTTTTTTCTTTTTTTGGGTGGCTGGCAAGTTGACCTTGGTGTTATCAACATTGCTGTCTAATCAACTGAGCTAACTGGCCAGCACTCTGATTAATTTTAGTAGTGACCTTTTTCAGTTAACGAGAATCAGTAATTTCTAGGTGTCATCACCTGTCATGTTTAATTTTCTTTTCTTTTCATCCCCATACTCAATTGGATATCAAACCTTGACCTTTTTTCCCCTTTGATTCCTTTTTTTAAAAAAATTTTTACGTTTTTTCCATTTTTAAATTCTACTGGTATCTCCTTTGAAAGTGTCTGGAATTTACTGTGCACTTTTTTATGTTTAGACCCTGTGCACTTCATATTTGGATAACTATATCAGTAATAGTTTTATCTTGCTTATGGCTTTCATGCCAAAGTCTCTCACCTAACTTTCAGGCCCTTTCATGTCTTTTTAGTCCAAGTGCTTATCATAGATCCTTCATTTCAGTGAGGAAGCTCTTTTTCCTGTCTCTTACTTGGTGATGCTTTTTATCTATTTTTTTAGTTCTAACTGCTAGATTTTATTTGCTTTCCTCTCTTGCTTCCTGTATATGGTACTTTTATTTCTCCCCTAGCTCCAGTACTTCTGTCAAATGTGATATTCCTAAAGCATAGTTTCTGTCAAAATCACAGAATTTTTCAAAACTGGATGGGGCCTGATAGAGTCTGTCCCAAATCCTTTCTCTAACTGAGGAAGAGATTGAAGCCCAGAAAGGTGAAATTTGTTTAGGTCTCACAGAAGGTCACAGCAGAGTCAGTGTTCATATATCAGAACTGTGATTCATTGTATCTTCCATTACTCCATTCTCTCATTCACCTGTAAAAATATCTTCAAGGAGTTTTAGAATATAATTTAAACTCCTTGGGGTGATAATCAGTCTTCTATCTTTCCAGCCCTATTTCTCATTTCTTCCACACATCTAAGTATTTATTCTGAGTATTTACCCTGTTTTTCCATATCTTAACTGAAATAGTCTGATGTCTTCTGAGCAATAGTCATACTAGGAACCAAAGCTATTAGGTTTGAAAGTTTAACAATTTTCTGTTGTGTAAAGAGACATTGAGAGAAACACCCACCGAATATTGAATATTTAAATAGCCCTTAGGCGAACGCAGGGAACGCTGCAGCCCCCCCGCCCTGCGGTTTGGATCCTATATAGGGATGGCCCGTGCGCTCACTTGGCTGAGTGTGGTGCGGCCAGTCTCAAAAAGGACAAAAATAAATAAATAAATAAATAAAATAAAATCTAAAAAAATTAAATTAAATTAAAATAGCCCTTAGGTCAGTTATTGAATATAGGGCTATTATCAGTAATATTTAACTTAAAAAATTACCTGTAGGGCCAGCCCGGTGGCGCACTGCTACAGTGCGCCGCTTGGGAAGTGCGGCGGG